>NW_011448133.1:0-616 GCF_000754665.1 Bison bison bison | reverse complement strand
GACTCAATCCATGGAATTCTCCAGGAAAGAATACTGGAGTGGGTAGCCATCCCCTTCACCAGGGGGTCTTTCCAACTCATGGATCGAACCTGGGTCTCCCGCGCTATGGGCAGATTCTTTTACCATCTGAGCCACCAGGGAAGTCTTGACTCAAAACTAAAACCAGTAAGACTTATATGATTTAGCAGGGGTCTCCCCAAAGAGGGTGCCAAAGATACAGTCCTCTACAGAACTGGAGCCACTCCCAAATAGAGCCCAGAGAAAGAGAGTTTCCCCCAGAGAGCTGGGAACAATTGGAAGGACATCAGCTGCAAATGGGGTGCAGCCCACATTTCTGTACAGCCATGTTCTTGGGAACCCCACCCAATAGTTGGCCTCCTGCACAGGAAAGAACTGACAGTTTTCACACTCTGGCAGGAGGAAAGCCAAGACAAGCTCCCAGGATACAAAATGAGACAAACAGGAAAGCAGGAACTGACCAACAGGAGAAAGTGAAAGTCGCTCAGTTGTGTCTGACTCTTCAGGACCCCATGGACTATACGGGATTATTCTCCAGGCCAGAATACTGGAGTGGGTAGCCATTCCCTTCTCCAGGGGATCTTCCTGACCCAGGGAT
>NW_011448132.1:0-616 GCF_000754665.1 Bison bison bison | reverse complement strand
GAGTGAGCTCTGGGAGTTGGTGATGGACAGGGAGGCCTGGCGTGCTGTGATTCATGGGGTCACAAAGAGCTGGACACGACTGAGCGACTGAACTGAACTGAACTGAACTTCAATCTTCAACTGGATATAATCCATCATTTTAACAAAATTTTGGTCATTATCTCTTCATATATTGCTTCTGCTATGATTCTCTGCCTATGTTTCTCTGGAATTTCCATTGTACATACACTAAAAGTGTATATCCTTTATGTTACTCAAGCTGTTTTCTTTTTTATTTCCATATTTTTTATTCTCCTTTAATCTGTACACTTTCTATTGACCTGTCTTATGGCTTATTTTTAATTTCTTCTGCTGTATCTAATCTGTCATTAAATCTGTTTAATTGCTTCTATAGATCAGTTCATTTTACATGTGATTAATTTTTTTTGATTTGATTTGATTATGTAATAAAGTCCAAAGTTAGGATGAAGTTAGGATGAAATTCTCCATATTTTATTTTTTAGATTTTAATTGTTGTCTTAAATTCCTGGTCACTTAACTTCAATGTCTTCACCACCTAAGCATATAGTATTGCCTTTCTTCAACCTTGGCATTCAGTTGTTTTGTCTTGTGTCTT
>NW_011448131.1:0-616 GCF_000754665.1 Bison bison bison | reverse complement strand
GAAAGTCTGCATTTCATATAAGGGGAGGGTGAAGTGAGAAAAAGAAAGAAAACAGAAGGGAAGATGTTATGACTAGTGATTTAAGGCAGTAGTTCTGCACTGTCATTTTATTTCTGCAGCAAGTTGTAATATGAAACTTTAATGACATAGCCTTTGGAATAAAAAATAAGTTCAGCTGATAACTATATTTGACATTAGCAGGTACAACTAATATGGAATATCACAGCACAAATATTGCTAAGATAATATATAAACTCAAAAAATCACTCTCAGGATGATGCTCAATAATCTTTGCCACAAAGTTTTCTCACTCTCTTTCTTATATGTAATAGGGGGTCCAAAGACCTTTTTTGTTTTGAATTGTCTCTGTCATTTATAGACCAAATTGGCAGTGGTTCCATCAGTATAATTCTCTTAAAAATTTTGTGGATCTTCTACAAATCTTATTAAAATTTACTCATTAGAGAAAAGCCACACCCACAAATCTTGTTTCAATAAATCCTTATTTATGTTGTTTCCCATAATGCTGCTATAGAAAAACATCTTAAAGATTCTTAGAAACTATTGTAAAACTAAAAATACTTTGTGAAAAAATACTCTTAAAATCTGTACAGGG
>NW_011448130.1:0-616 GCF_000754665.1 Bison bison bison | reverse complement strand
TCTCCCAAATCCTTCACTTTTTTTGGAAGAATTCTTTTCTCATGAGTGAGAACCGCCAAATTGGTCTTAAAATGATTAGTCCTCCTGAGAGTGTAGAATATGATTGTGTTCAATGAACTTCAGCCCACGTTGCCTTTTCTCTGCTAAAAGAATGAGTGTAATCTTCTTAGCTTTTACCTTTGAAGATGGTGCATGGGGCCCCCTGGCCTTCAGCAGTTATGGAGTGATACCCCTGTTATACTCTTGGCCAGCGTTGGCGATCTGAAGGCTGACTTGAGGCCATGGGGAATAGAAGGGGGGGTGACCCGTATTAGTCAAGGAGAGAAAAAACATTTCTTTAGAACAAGGGACAGATAAAAGTGAGAACCAAGGGAATAAATCCATGAGAAATGAGCGTCATCTTTCCTAGCTTCCTGTTCCCTTCTTTAAAATGTCAAAATTCTCTTCCCAGTTCGCCCAGCTGCAAACTCCATTGAACCTCTGTTATGTTGATCCAATTTCCAAACGTCTACTTAGTCAGTAGAAGTCTAGATAGACTAGACTGATTTAACTTTACTTAAAAAAAAAAAAAAAAATTTTTTTTTTTGAGCATTCATGAAGTGCTAGGCTCTGTGCT
>NW_011448129.1:0-616 GCF_000754665.1 Bison bison bison | reverse complement strand
TGTTTTCTTTCTCTCCTTTTTTTTTTTTTTTTAGCATAGAAGCATGAAACCAAAGAAACCTTGTCTGTGCTTTGGTTTCATTTGTTCAAATTCTGTGCCATCATACTGAGCTCTCAGATAAGCTGTTTTCTTCCTTCCATCTCTTTCTTCATGCCCACTCTCACCTGCTTATTCGTGGAGAACCTATCGTTCTCCTAACTCGATAATTCTGCAGTCAACTCTGAGAAAGATAAATCACCACTCGCTGGGTGGGGAGCTGCTGTCTTCTCTTTGGATCTCACCTCACCCCCAGGCACAGTACAATTACCTGTTTGGCTTGAGTTCAGATGTTTGTGTTCCCAACTTCCTCCCCATGTTACTTTCTTTCCCGTTTCCCACAGTGTGGCAAACCTTGCATCCCTCTCTCTCCCCCTCAGGAGATGAACTCCCATCTTCCTTACCCAATGATATTGAGGCTACTGGGGCTTGCACTACACTCCTGCAATATCATTTTCTCCACATCCAACCTATGTGGCCTTCTCTGCGTTCTTCCTCGCCTTCCCTCTCCTACTGTGGATTCTTTTCTTTAAAAAAAAAGAAAATTATTTATTCTGTTTGGCTGCACTGGATCTTAGTT
>NW_011448128.1:0-616 GCF_000754665.1 Bison bison bison | reverse complement strand
TCCAGGGCGACCGCTTTTAACCCTCCCCAATGCTCTGCAGGTCGGTCCCTGTCATGAGCAAATGCCAAGATTCTGTAACCTTTGAGGATAAGGTTAGAGTTAAAAGTGCAACCTGACATGATCCATGAGCAATTGAAGAATTTAACAGGAAAAAGAAAATCAGATGCTTACCAAAATTCATGTGCCTGGAGAAGCAGCAGGTACTTGTTCATATGTGCAAGTTTCCTCTCCGGGATGTTCATGTGTACACGTGCATGTGTGTGCACATGTGCATGCAGAAGCATCTGCCAGTGTGTTTGTGAGTATGAGCTGTCAGAACTGATCTAGCCAAATGATGGAAGTTGGATAGCAAAAACATGAAAGTCATAGGGAAAGGTACATAGACTCTGGACATCAGAAGCACTGAAGCCAGGGTACCGATCCCTGTTATTTCACTGATGAGTAAGCTCTAAGTGGAATCACAGTGGTCCACTCAGGATGCCTGGCAGAAAAGAGAGGCAGGAGGAAACAGCCTGGAGAGTGTGCAGAGGAAAGTCCACTACACCTGCAGTTTATGAAAAGTCAAAAATATACCTAATGAGCTGGAAGGAGAAACTACCTAATTAATGGAATTATT
>NW_011448127.1:0-616 GCF_000754665.1 Bison bison bison | reverse complement strand
GTTGTGATAATGTGAAATAAACTTGTATCTTGTGAGCCCTTGATTTGAGGGGGTTTATTTGTTACAGCCTCTAGCATGACTCTAAACAGTATACTTTCTAGACCTTGGTGCCCACTAGCCCAGTGCATCTCAAACTAGTTTTGATTGTGGCATTGAATCTGTTTCATATGTCTCCAGTCTGTCATGTATTGATCCTTTTGGGTAATACTTTGTTCAAGAGGACAAAACTCTTGATCTTGTACTTGGAGGCCATGACACTGTCAAATTGGTGTAAATTTCAATGCACCTACTGTAAATTTCTGCCTAGCTTGTTGTAATTAACATTAACAGTCAGTGGACCGGTACTGGCACTGCTCTAGCTTATTACACTGTGTTATTTTTCTCCATAGCATTTACATTCCCTGTAACTATCTTGTTTATTTAGAGCTCTGTCTGTAAGCTCCATCAGAAAGGAGTATGATTTCTTTTGCTCTTTTGCATTCCTAGTTCCTGTTATCATGGCTGATAAATAGTAGATGCTCAGAAAGCATTCGGAGAAGGCAATGGCACCCCACTCCAGTACTCCTGCCTGGAAAATCCCATGGATGGAGGAGCCTGGTAGGCTGCAGACCATGGG
>NW_011448126.1:0-616 GCF_000754665.1 Bison bison bison | reverse complement strand
TGTACAGCGGGTGGGGCCCTTCGGTCCTCTGGAGCAGGAGTTGTCGTCGTGGCTGGGGCGCCGCCTGGCCCCCGGGCCCGGCCGTTGCCGGGCCCGCTTGGGCTCCGCTGGGGGTGCCGAGCTCTTCGGTTTTGAAACCATATCTAGGGGAGCAAAAGGCAGACAGGCACATCAGAAGCCGTGGCCGTCCAGATCACCCACCATGCTGGCGCCTCCGTGGCGCCCATTCGACAGCCTGCCTGGCTGCCCGACCTTGGTCTGTCAGGCCCGGGGCGACTTCTGCAGGGCCAAATGAATCCCTTGGCCCTGGAAAATGAGGGGTGCCGGCACAGCCAGAAGCGGCTCAATACCCTGCACTCAGCCCACTGACTTTCTGCCCCCTCTCCCCAAGCCCCAGCCCCAGCCTCCGTGTATCCAGCTTCAGAAACGTGGCAGGGCTTAGCCCTCCTTACTCTTGGGCCACATCCTAGGCCCATGCTCTGGCTGCAGAACTTACCTGGATGTGAGATTCTGGAATTCCCGTCTGACGAGCCAGTTTTTCCCTGGCGGCAATCCCTAGGAAGTGATCCCTCGTGAAAGCTTGCACAAGGATCCTTCTCTGAGAAGGAGAGATGAC
>NW_011448125.1:0-616 GCF_000754665.1 Bison bison bison | reverse complement strand
CCAAAAAAAAAAAAAAAAACAAAACCTCTTTGAAAAACGAAAATCTCTCCAGGTCACTTCATTTCTGGCATCATCGCCATTAAAAAGGAGCTATTTCTTCCATCAGCGAGGACAAAAGATCTTTCTGTGGCTAGCTGTGCCCATGCCAGTTCTGACCAGGGGCAAATTCTATATGAGAGTAGTAACAGCTTATTATGTAGAATTTTCATGCACTAAAGAACGTATATCCTCTTTTCTAAAATTTTATAATGCAAATTATGTTTACTGATAAACATTACATATTAACAAAAGTAAAAATAGTGTAAAATATTTACAGCAAGTATAAATGTTTCTCTGAATGTAGCTAAAGTCTTATGACTAAAGAAAAGATTTAAAAAATCTATGAAAGGCCTTGTTGAACCTCTAAGTTACCTTTGGCAGCCAATTGTGACTCAAAATCTGTAGCAGCAAGAGGAGCAATTACTTCAGAAGTAGGGGTACAAGAAATTCAGTTCTAATCCACTCCCAGGCAACACTGTTTCAATGACTTAAGAACCAGGAAAGAAATATTCAGCTCCATTTAAGACCAAAGGTGCACAAGAGTGGTAAGCTTACATTTTGTTCACTGTGGTATTTG
>NW_011448124.1:0-616 GCF_000754665.1 Bison bison bison | reverse complement strand
TGAAGAAGTTGGAACATTCCTGGAAAGCTCTTGTTTATGATGGGGTGAGTGATTTATCATGCTCCTTGTTAAACTGGATTATTTTTCTAATTTCTCAGAGACCTCAGTGTATGTCTAGGAAGCTGTGTCACTTGAGAGGAAACAACTATCTTTATAAACTCAGAATCTCAGGCTTAGCAGATCAGTTCAAATCTAAGAATAAAGACAACATAAATGTGAATGGCTCTTCAAATAGAGGCCATCCACGTGGGTGAACAGGTAGAGGCCAGGAAAACAAAATGATGTCTTATTTTGATGTGCAATCTAAAGGACCCAGTTAGGAGATGATGAGAAAAAGCTAAAGGCTTTTCATAGGCACTGGAAAGACCAGTAGGACAGTTGAAGTTCTCCCAAAACTAAGCTTCAGAGGGGGTTGAACCTGAATTTGATGGTGGTCAGCTATAGGCTGGAATCCTGCATTTAAACCATGTTACTAACCATGTGACCCAGACACATTGCTTGCTTCTCATCTCTTAGTGTAGTTTCCCATTTATAGCAGGAAGCTAGTAATAGTACCTGTACCTCAGAATATTTCCCTGGTGGCAGAGTGGTAAAAAATTCACCTCCAAGCAGGAGA
>NW_011448123.1:0-617 GCF_000754665.1 Bison bison bison | reverse complement strand
CTGGAGAATCCCAGGGACAGGGGAGCCTGGTGGGCTGCCGTCTCTGGGGTCACACAGAGTCGGACACGACTGAAGTGACTTAGCATATAGTAAATAGTATAGTATATAGTATTATGTGTATACTACATACATAAAAATACTATAGGAGCAAATGCTAAGTGATTCTCCTCTCAGTGGGAGAAAACTCAGGGTGGTATAGGATTGTACATACAAAATAAAACTTGAAATAATTAACATTAATTTATAGGCATTTATAGATGGTAAATACTTTTATATGGAAGTTCTCATTTATGAGGTAGAGATTATTGTCATCCTCCATTGCAGGTTAAAAAACAAAAAATAAAACCTACTGAGAATCATGAAGAACTTACCAGCTCTTCTCCGTATTAATTCTATCCTTCCCACCACACCACACTGTGAAGTTACTTTTATTGGTAACTTGAAGGAAGAGCCCATACCTTACTCATCATTGTCTCCCTAACACTGAGCCTGAAATTCTCAGTCATTATTCATTGATTGCTTGCTTGTGGCTCTAGACCAAACTTTGGGAGAAATAGTTACTCTTCTGGTAAAAATTTATTTTCATCTGTGTCTGTCTGTGCTTTTGTGTGTCTGGT
>NW_011448122.1:0-617 GCF_000754665.1 Bison bison bison | reverse complement strand
TTTTTTCCAACCCTATTTCACCAACAGGCTGCTTCAGCAAGTACAGCAAGGGCGTGTCTTTTTTCTTTCCCTACCCCCCCCCTGCCGCTCCTCAGGGCCACCTGGGAACTCCTGCAGCCCCCCTAAACCAGCCTGTTCACATCCCTTTCTGACCGGGTAGTGTGGAATTCTCCATCACGTGAAGGCATGCCACATGTGGGAATCTGGGAGCCGCATTGCAGGCCTCCTCCTCCTACCTTCACCACCCCTCGCTGATCCTCACTGCACTGGGCCTCCATTTCCATTGTTGTAGATCAGGGTTTGTGGTTCTCACTTTTGATTGCCCACTCAGTATCGTTCCCCACTGCCCTCCTTCTAATAGAACATCAATTTTTTTCAGGTGTCCCAAACACCCACAGCCCAGGAGTTTCCAGGGAAGATGGCTCCATCCCCTCTATTCTCAGTCAAGGAACAGGCTATGGTTGGCCTAAACCTATTTCAATAGGAGTGGCTTAAACTCCTTCCTTCACCTGTATTTAGTTAAGTAACCAAAGTTTGAGCCAAACAGCATGTGGCAATCTCTTTGGTGATGCTTACTGATCCACAGGAAGGCATGTGAACTAATTTGGCATCAGGAT
>NW_011448121.1:0-617 GCF_000754665.1 Bison bison bison | reverse complement strand
TGGGACAGAATAGGCAACCTGTATATAAACCTAAGCACATATAGTCAACTCATTTTCCACAAAGGTGCTATGAATACGCAATAAGAAAGCTTAGTTGTTTTAGCAAACAGTCTTGAAAATACTGGATAGCCACATGCAAAAGAATAAAATCAGGCCCCTATCTTAAACCATATATAAATATAAACTCAAAGATTAAAGACTTAAATGTAAGACCAGAAATGGTGAAACTACCAGAAGAAAACATAGGGGAGAACTCCTTGGCATTGGTCTTAACAATTATTTTTTTGGATATGATACCTAAAGCACAAGCAAGAAACTAAACATAAACAAGTGAGATGATATCAAACTAAAACGTTTTAGAAAGCAAAGGAAACCAACAAAATGAAAAGGCAGCAGACTACAGAATAGGAGAAAATATTTGCAAATCATATCTATATATCCAATAGGGGTTAATATCCAAAGTATATAAGGAAATTCTTACAACTCAAAATCAAAAAAATCAAATTATATAGTTAAAAAACAGGCAAAAGATCTGAATAGACATTTTTCCAAAGAAAACACACAAATGGCCAGCAGGCATAATAAATGATGCTCAATATCACCAATCATCAGGAAAT
>NW_011448120.1:0-617 GCF_000754665.1 Bison bison bison | reverse complement strand
TTTACTCAGCAATCCCGGGCAGAGTAAAGGAAGTCACTCAGTCTCTTGAAACTGCGTCACCTCTCTCGGCTAGCAAGTGGCATTTCTCGGAGTCCATACTCTTGACTTGCAGGATTCACACTAGACCAGTTTGGTTTCTGAAGAACTGAACGACAGACAGTTTAATAAATGAACCGAGCGTGGTATTTCCAGTTAGAAGTACAGAGCTGTGTCCCTGGACATTTGCCTTGGAGAAATGGAGGAAGAGACAGCTTCCGTGCTCCTGAGGGCACCCAGTCCCCATCAAGGGAGGAGCTCCAAACCCACAGCATCCTTACATCTGTTTATTAGGAGCAGGGCTCTTCACCACCCCGTTTCATCGCCGACCAGCACCGGACCCTACAGAAAAGGTCCAGCTGTAGTTTTTTGGAGCTGGAGAAGGCGACGGGGCTGGCCTTGCCCTTCTCTAGCCCTGTGGCGCTTGGCCCTTTAAGACCTTAGCTGTGCGCTCAGTCAAACGGGAAAATGACGTGAATGATGAGAATGATGAAGGCAGAGGATGCGACAGGCCCTTCCCACCGTGAACTCTGATCACTCCAGATGCTCCCCGAGAGGCGTCCCGCCCAGCAGCGGGCCTC
>NW_011448119.1:0-617 GCF_000754665.1 Bison bison bison | reverse complement strand
TCCTCATGTGCATAGGATAAAATGAAATGAAGGTGAATATTAAAAATTCAACATTTATCTTTGCCAATCTTGGTAGAGTTTTATCAATTGTATTGACATTTTTTTTTTAAGAATTGGCCCTTAATTTTATTGAATTCCTCTATCATTTTCCTGTTTTCAACTCCTAAGGTTCCTAAGCAGTTCGTGTTCTTCTTTCAAGTTTCCAGAATCATTTTATTACTGTCTATTGAATGATCTTCTGGGTATTTAGTCATATTTAGAGGGGAGAAACAGTGGGGAATGAATCTATGGCATCTTATTCTAGAACTGGATGTCAATATTTTAATGATACAAAATATATTCCTGAAAATCTGATATTGCCACCCAAAGTATAACCTTGCCAGAGGCTAATGAAGACCAAGCCACACATTCTGAGTTAAACTTGCTCTAGGTTTTTCTATTCTGTTGCTTAGCAACTATATATATCAATTGTAATATCTTTAAATAGATTGCTTTTGTTATTAGAACAACAGCATTAAATCTGGTAACTTTCTGGGATATCTCTATTTTGTGATTTCTTTTGTACTATGTAGTGTTTACAGAGGCATCAAAAAAGTAAAAAAAAAAGCATGTAAATA
>NW_011448118.1:0-617 GCF_000754665.1 Bison bison bison | reverse complement strand
TAGTGCCCAACCCGGTATCTGTCCAACAGAACCCATTGTGAATTTTACTGCAGAGGCCAAGTACATTTAGTATGGCATTGAGTTGTGATATAGTTTTACTTTGATGTGCATTTTGAATTTCAGCTACATCTAGATAGACGTAAAATGATAATTAAAATGCTGTAACCAACTTATCTAATAAAATCGGCCCCCAGCCACTATTTTGTTGACTATGAGGAAGTTTATGTTAATTTTTAGGGTCTGATAGAATATTTCATGTGTATTACAGTGGTATTCATACGCTATGTCTCTAAACTTTATTTTCAAAAGCTTAAGGCCCAAATAAAAACTTCTCTGGAAAAAAAATTAGTGCCCGACTCAGAGCAGGTGGTCTGCATTATCAGCATCACTGTTACCATCATTATTAATATTCCTGGCTGTGTGACATCCCTGCCCTCTCTGAGCCTCTGCTGTAGCACCTGCATGGTGGAAGATAACCTTGCCCACGTCCCAGGGCTTCTGTGACCATCATGAGCCCCATCACCTGTCTGTCTCTAGGTCACCTTTGCAGATATTCTTGGGTTCAGCCAGGCATGGGAGGGGTGCCCCCACCCTGGGCATCTCCTTAAACACCCAGC
>NW_011448117.1:0-617 GCF_000754665.1 Bison bison bison | reverse complement strand
CTTTTCTTTTTAACTTTGAGTCTTTCTATTTGTATTTGTTGTTATGTCATTTTTTCCCCCTGGTCTCTTCCACATTCATTATTCTCTTCTATCTGTATTTTCCTGTATTAACTTTGTTAATTTAAATTTTGCTAGGTAAGCACCTGTTTCACATCAATATAAAATATGTTGCTATACAGTTAGGCATAATATCCTACAATAACTACTTTGAAACACTGCCTTATCTGGGAATGATTCTCATTCTGTCTTCTCTCTCTGTATATGTGTGCGTGTGTGTGTGTGTGTGTGAGAATATATATGTTTTTAAACTCTTCTTTATCTCATTTGCTAGGGAGTTATTTGTGACATTGGTCGTTTTAAAGGACCAGCTCTTTGTTTTCTTTAAACTCCTGTTATATTCATTTGATTTATTTAAGGTTTTTCTTAATTACTGTTTTCCTTTGGGGGGGGTGCTTAATTTTGTTTTGTTTTTTTTTTCCTACTTCTGATGTTTTAGAGTGAATACTTAGCTCTCTTTTGTTCTTGTTCATTTTTTTATTTATTATTTTATTGAAAGGTAATTGCTTTACAGAATTTTGTTTTCTGTCAAACCTCAACATGAATCAGCCATAGGTATG
>NW_011448116.1:0-617 GCF_000754665.1 Bison bison bison | reverse complement strand
TTGCAAGGCCTGCCATAACAAAATATGAGACTAGGTGTTTTAAATAACAGAAATTATTTCTTTACAGTTGTGAGGGATGGAAATCCGAGATCAAGTTGTCAGCAGATTTGGTTTCTTCTGAGGTCTCTCCACAGCATCCTCACACGGCCTGTTCTCTGTGCTCACGCATCTCTGGTGCTTCTTTACTTCTTCCTCTTCTAAGGACACCAGTCATGTTGGATTAGGGCCCCATTCTTCTGACCTCTTTTAACCTTAATTACTTCCTAAAGGCTTCTCTCCTAATATAGTCACATTGGGAGTTAGGGCTTCAGCTAATGAATCTGGGGGGACACAATTCAATCCGTTACACTCTGCACTTTGGTTGCTTCTCTGTAAAATGATGGTGATAATAATGTTAGTAGTACATTTCACACAAAATTGCCATGAGAAATAAATGAGTCACTATACATAAAGTACTTAGTGATTTCACATATGAAATGTTATCCAAAATCTATTATTTTTAAAATAATTTTTATTGGAGTATCCAGCCATCTCATCCTCTGTCATCCCCTTCTCCTCTTGCCCCCAATTTCTCCCAGCATCAGAGTCTTTGCCAATGAGTCAACTCTTCACATGAG
>NW_011448115.1:0-617 GCF_000754665.1 Bison bison bison | reverse complement strand
CCACCTGAGAAAAATCTTCACTTAACATACACACACACACACACACACACACACACACACACACACACACAAGAAAATCAGTTGCTTAGAAACAGGAGAGAAATTGATGTTAGAAAAACCATAACACTCCTACTCAAGATCTCTTGTGAAAATTTAGTTTTCTTTTAATTTCTTACAGCTTTAACTGTATATGTACATATATTGGAATCAAGACTATATTTAGTGCAAAACAGTCATGACATTTCATGATAATGATGTCATAATTGAGAACTGTACTTCCATATGCAAACTTTTTTCATTTGAGTATAATTGCTTTACAATGCTGTGCTAGTTTCTGCTATACAATGAAGTGACAGCTATATGTATAGATATACTCCCTCCCTCGTGGACCTCCCTCCCCACCCTTTAGGTCATCACAGAGCACCAAGCTGAGTTCCCTGTGATTATTTCTGATTCCTCCTAGCTATCTTATTTTACACATTGTAGTGTACATATGTCAATCCTAACCTCCCAATCAATGATGTCATAATTGAGAACTGTACTTCTATATGTAAACTCTTCTTTTTCTATCTCTTTATCACTTCTATTTAAAATTGTCTCTTTTATAACAGTGCTTT
>NW_011448114.1:0-617 GCF_000754665.1 Bison bison bison | reverse complement strand
GTGTTTCATAAATTAGAGAGGGCCACACAGATTGATAGCCATGATTGCTATTGCTGCTAAAAGACAAGGAAAGTAAATCTATAACAGCTTCTGTTATGGAAACCCAAGAATGTCTTAGTGAAAAATCAGAACCTTTTGGTCTAAAGTGTTCTGTCTAGTTCAAACTTGGATTAAGTAGAAGGGAAAGCTGTGGTATAAATTCTTCTGCGGGTGCTATGGTGTTAATGGACTGGAAAGGGCAATGAAGACCTCTGAGTTTATTAGATAAGAATATTTCTATGTGTCGGACAGAATTCCACTTCAAAATGGTTTAAACAAAAATGGAAATGTGTTGGTTCATACAATGGTTTCTATTTTTTTTAAACTTTGTTTTAGTCATATGATTGTCTGTTGGCATACTGAGTAACTTTTGATTAAATATCAGACATTGTGCTTAAAAAGCTGTAAGTGTCCAGATGATGGTATCTTTCTTCAGAGAAGGTTTATTCATCTTTTCCTTGATTGATAGATACTAATCGAGTTGGACTGTGAAGAAGGCTGAGTGCCGAAGAATTGATGCTTTTGAACTGTGGTGTTGGAGAAGACTCTTGAGAGTCCCTTGGACTGCAAGGAGATCC
>NW_011448113.1:0-617 GCF_000754665.1 Bison bison bison | reverse complement strand
TGTTGGCCTCTTCTTTTATTTATTTATTTTTATTTTTTTTTTTTATTTATTTTTATTTTTACAGGGTGGGTCCCTTCATCTGGAAAGCTTACCACCCCTCACGCTTTTTACTTGACTAACTCCTTCTAAATAGTTGTGCCTCAACTTAAGTGTCACTTCTTCAGCGGTGTTCTCTGACATTTCCATAGAATCTAATAGTCCTCAATCCCCTTTCTCATTCTTGACCACATTTGTGTAATGACTGGTTAATTATTATGATCAAAGAGTAACTGAATGTGCTTTAGCTAATTAAACTTTAGCATCTGGCTCCCCATGGAGGCATATGCTCTATGGGAATGAGAACTGTCTTTAGTTTGATATGAACTCAGATTACCTGGGATGAATCCTACCTCTTCTTCCTTGAGTAAGTCCCTTAATCTGCTTAAGCCTCGGTTTCCTCATATGAAATAGCTCTAATAATGAAGCAGTTGTATGGATCAAATGAAATCCTGTATGTAAAACACAGCTCATTGTACCTGGTACATTCAAGTGCCTAAAAACTTCTGCTTAGTATTAATATTTTTTTCAGTTCCTGGCATCTAGTTGAGGAAGTGAATGAATTAATAATGAATGAGACA
>NW_011448112.1:0-617 GCF_000754665.1 Bison bison bison | reverse complement strand
TTAAGGAATCCCCATGAAAATTTTTCACCACGTATCTAGGGATTTACAGAAACTGATTCTCTGATTCTTTGGCATCAATGAGGATTTTTTGAACTGTCATCTTAAATTTTAACAATTTATATGAAGTTTGCCTTTTTGTCTAATATAATCATATGAGTATATATATATATATCACACTCAAAGCAGTTATTGATACAGTTATATAACTTCATCCCTCAAAAGCTTAAAGTATGAATTTGTCAGGAAGATATACTATATGCATCTTGCAGTGCTTACATATTCTGTGGCACAGAAGCAATGGAATATAGGCCTCAGTATTAGGAGAGACAGCACATACTGCTTTTATTTAAATTGTACTTAGGAGCATTTAACTTTAGTTAAAAGTTTTATCTACAATAGCAAAATGGAATAAAGATACTTAAATTGTCTGTTTCAGTCAGGCAAATTATTTGAACATAGACTCATAGTGATGATTAAATTACATTTCTAGAAATTCAAGTTGTATATTTCCAGAGTGTGTTGTGTGTGTATATGTATGTGTGTGTGTATATATATATATATATATATATATTTGCATTTTGTAGTGTAAATTCTTCAGGGTTGCTAGTTATTTGGTT
>NW_011448111.1:0-617 GCF_000754665.1 Bison bison bison | reverse complement strand
GCCCACTGTGCCTTGTGTGCCATGGTCCTTCTATTCACTTTCTCCAAGAACAAACTGTTCATCATAGATGATTGCCTTATTTCACTGAAGAATGAATTAGAAGCAATGCCTGCTTTAGACTGCCAACCAAGCTCCATGTTCTGTAAGAGCATAGGGATGGTTCTCCTTCTCCTTCATAGGTTTATTAATTACATAAAGTTTTATTAAGAACCACATGATAAATTCTTTCTGTGTATTAATAATTCAAATCCCCTACATAACCATGGTACAATTTGTCTTTTATACAGACACACAGGAACTTTAAAGAATCTTAGAAATCTTGAGTTTCTAAGAAATTTAAAGGCTATTTATCTCACCTACTCATCCCAAGTCCAACTCCTGTCAATATTTACAGGAAATCTTTCATTCAATTACACAATCAAATTTGTTCTCACAGCATTTGTGTTATATGCAGACAGGGATCACTGTTAGGTGATTTATTTTGTTTTTGTTTTGTGCTTAAGTAATGGCATCCCACTCTAGTACTCTTGCCTGGGAAATCCCATGGATGGAGGAGCCTGGTGGGCCTCTGTCTATGGGGTCGCACAGAGTCGGACACGACTGACGTGACTTAGCAG
>NW_011448110.1:0-617 GCF_000754665.1 Bison bison bison | reverse complement strand
TGCCAATTTATATTCTATTTTGCCTGAATAAATTCATTGGATTGGAAAGCTTTGCTAACTTACTTGCTCCCTGCTTTCATAATTAAATCATTTACTCTTTTCTTCTCAATACAATGTATCGTTTACCCAGCCTGTTTCAGTAGTTTCTGGCATAATAACTTATATCAATACATATATTTGATATCAACTTTCTTGTATTATGCTATGACTGATAAATAAGCACATAAGTTCTTTCATTCTTTCTTAGATTGATTCATTCAGCAGACATTTATTGAGTAGCTTGTGAGTCACTTAATAGATAGGTTAAGTAGCATTAAATTTCATATGATCTGGGAGTAGAGGTGATTATAGGCAGTCATTGCAAGATATTATATTAAGTTGTAAGAGAACCCTGAATAAATGAACAATAAATGAAAAAAGTAAGCATTATTCTACTTTAAATAGTGTAAGAGAAATTTCCCTAGAGTTTGTTAGTATATAGAAATTCATTCCCATGTAAACCAGTGTTTTTCTTTTTCTGAAATACGATTTCATTTGAGTAGTAGATTTTAAAAAGTAAATGTCAGAAAATTGGTGTAATATTAGTATTTAGTTGTTGGGGAAGGGAGGGCAAGTCA
>NW_011448109.1:0-617 GCF_000754665.1 Bison bison bison | reverse complement strand
GAGAGTGCTTGGACTCTGATGTAGGTGGACAGGAAGCAGGCTCAGCTGAGAGCCTCCAGGAAGGGGCAGTGAGGCCTCCCTCCTTGGTCACCGGGCGCTCTGCTCTGCTAGGGAAGGTTTGTGAGGAAGGAATTGAGTGTGAGGGTTGGGGTCTCTAGGTTTCGTTTGGAGAAAGCAAGGCAGGCATGAATGGTGGAAAGTAAGTGAGCCTGAAAAGACCCACTGGGGTCGCTGAGCAGCCCCCAACCACAGTTCTTCCTGTGAAGACAAGACTTATACTGGGTAACCTGCTGGCTAGGATGGTCATTCCCATGGCGAAAGCCTGGAATCACAGGCCTGAAGCTTTTAGGATTTAGACAGGAAAATGGTTAAGAAAATGGACAGCAGGGTGATCAAGCCAGTCCATCCTAAAGGAAATCAACCCTGAATATTCATTGGAAGGACTGATGCTGAAGCTGAAGCTCCAATATTTTGGCCATCTGATGCGAAGAACCAACTCATTAGAAAAGACCCTGATGCTGGGAAAGATTAAAGGCAGAAGGAGAAGGGGGTGACAGAGGATGAGATGGTTGGATGGCATCATCGACTTAGTGGATAGGAGTGTGCGCAAACTCTGG
>NW_011448108.1:0-617 GCF_000754665.1 Bison bison bison | reverse complement strand
CACAATGAGATATCACCTTACACCTGTTAGAATAACTATTCTCAAAAAACAAAACAAAAAAAAACAAGAAATAACAAGTGCTGGCAAGAATATGAAGAATGTTCTGTGCATTTTTCATGGGAATGTGAACTATTACAGCTGCTATGGAAAACTGTATAGAGTTTTCTCAAAAAATTAAAAACAGATCTACCATATTATCTAGCAATCTGATTGTATATGCAGTGGAAATGAAAACAGGATCTTGAAGAGATATCTGCACTCCCATGTTCATTGCAGCATTATTCACATATCTCAGATATGGGTAATCTAAGTGTCCATCAATAGAAAAATTGATAAAGAAACCGTGGTTTACAAATACAATAAAATACCAGTCAGCAATGCAGAACAAGGATATCCTACCAGGTGACTGACTATATGAATGGGCCTTGAGGGCATTAGGATAAGTGAAATAAGTCAGAGAAAAACAAATACTGTATGATATCACTTATGTCTGGAATTTTGAATGGTATTAAAACATGTATAATATGTTTTATAAGAAACAAATCGCCAGTCCAGGTTTGATGCAGAATACAGGAAGCTTGGGGCTGGTGCACTGGGATGACCCAGAGGGATGGTAT
>NW_011448107.1:0-617 GCF_000754665.1 Bison bison bison | reverse complement strand
GAACCCAGGTCTCCAGCACTGCAGGCAGATTCTTTACCAGCTGAGCCACAAGGGAAGCCCAAGAATAGTGGAGTGGGTAGCCTATCCCTTCTCCAGGGGATCTTCCCAACCCAGGAATCAAACTGGGGTCTCCCACATTGCAAGCATATTCTCTACCAACTGAGCTATGAGGGAAGCCCATAAGGTAACTGCCCAATTTTTCCAAGGTAAATGTTCTTGCTATCAAGATAGGAAAGTTTTTTTTTTCTTCTAAATATATTGACTCAAAATATTATATTAGTTTTGGGGGTCTAACATAGTGATTCAGTATCTTTAAACATTACATGCGATCCCACGAGAGTTCTTTATATATTCTGGTTACAGATCCTTCATCAAACATATGTTTGCTAATATTTTCCCTGAGTCTATGGATTGCCTTTTAATTCTAGTAGTATGTTTGAGCAAAAATTTTAAATTTTGATGAAGTTTAATTCATTCTTTTCCCCTTACGGATCACTGGTGTTTGTTCTAAGAAACTTTTGCCTAAGCCAAGGTCTCAAAGTCTTTCTCCTGTGTTTTCTTCAAGAAACTTTTACTGCTTTAGGCTTTACAATTAAGAATATGACCCATTTTGATCT
>NW_011448106.1:0-617 GCF_000754665.1 Bison bison bison | reverse complement strand
TACTAATTTCATCTTTGTTCTTTTCTTTATTTCCCAAATTTTCTATAATGTGAATCAATTTTATATTCCAATAATCTCAACCAATATCATTAAAATGTGTATTGTAGTGAAATTAGATTAAAAAACATTCTTCTCTGTGATGTGAAAAATATAAAACTACATGAATCTTAATATTATAACCCTATATTTAACAGTTAGATAATATAATTAATGTTTAAAATAAAACATAGTAGATACACATTAAGGTTTCTGCTTCAGTTATTTTTCTTGGGAAAATAGCATTTATTGATTAAAGAGCTTTATCCCAGATAATAAAATTGATTATTTTATTTCATTGTCATCATGATTGGGACAAGGACAAGAAAAGCATTTCCTTCCTCTTTGTAGTAGACATTTATGTATATGGAAAGATTATGGGTAATGGTAAGGGAGTTTTGTGATTAAAGGGAGAGCATGGCTAGAGGACTCAGTAAAGGTTTCTGATAATAGTGGGGATTTGAGCATTTTTCCCCCCTCTTCTTTCTCTTGCCCTACCAATATAATTCCCTAGATAAGGAAATGGCGACCCACTGCAGTATTCTAGGCCTGGAGAATTCCATGGACAGAGGAGCCTGGCG
>NW_011448105.1:0-617 GCF_000754665.1 Bison bison bison | reverse complement strand
TCTTCTGTGATTATTATAGTGAGACAAAATTGCTCAGTCCTATTGTGTGTTATGTGGAAGCTGCATAATGTGTTGGAAAGAATCTGACATTTTAATTCAGAATTTTCAGGTTTGAGTGTGCTCTTTATCTCTTTAAAGTAGTATAAAACCGTTAGGCCAGTCATCTGCTTTTTCCACTGAATGTAGTTCCTCAGTGACTAAATATATATATATATTCTGTGGATCTAGGGGAGAAATCAGTTTTCACATAAGTAATATTTTTTTTTTTTTTCATTTGTTAACTGGCATTAAATGTGTTACGAAGCTCTGTGGAACATGGTAGTGATAAGTAATCTTCCTGTAAAATTGTACAAGACAAGGCAATAGCAAAGATCAGTTTAAAACTCTAGACCCGAAGTAAGGGAACTACATACGTAATTTGAAATTTTCATGTAGCCACATTTAAAACAAGTGAAAAAGAAAGGTGAAATTAATTTTAGAACTATCTTTTATTTAACTCAGTGTATCTAAAATATTATCATTTCACCAATTCATTATTATATCATGATCAATAGAAAAAATTACTAGATATTTTACTTTTTTTTTTTTTACTAAATCTTTATACTTACTAGCCATGT
>NW_011448104.1:0-617 GCF_000754665.1 Bison bison bison | reverse complement strand
TGGGATTTCCCAGGAAAGAATCCTGGAGTGAGTTGCCATTTCCTCCTCCAGGGGACCTTCTCAATGGAGGGACTGAACCTGCCCCCTGGGAAGCCTCTAGTGAATGAAGCTATTATAAATATTCTACTAAATCTTTTTGTGAGTTTATATTTTCATAATTTCCTAATTCCCAGCATCAGTGAATAAGAGTTCCAATTGCACTATATTCTTAGCAACATTAAGTTAATCAGTCTATTTTCATATTAGCCAACCTAGTAAATGTTCTAACTAATGACAAGTAATTATGTTGAGCATCTTTCTCATATACTGATACCATTCATATCTTTTCCTTTTAGAAGTACCAGTTCAGGATCAACTTTCCATTTTTTAATGGTGGTTTGTCCTTTTATAATTGAGTTACAGAAGTTCCTTATATATTCTAGACACAAGTCTTTTGCCAGCTTTATATTTTGCAAATAATTTTGTTCTTTGTAATAGTGATTATACTGATGAGCAGAGATTTTAATTTTTAATAAAGCCTGTTTTTATCAATTTTTCATTTAGTGGTGGGATACATTTTCCTATTCAAGAAATCTCTGCCTATACCAAAAATCACAAAAGTATTCTACTGGTTTTAT
>NW_011448103.1:0-617 GCF_000754665.1 Bison bison bison | reverse complement strand
ACTCAGCCATATAAATACCTGTACCTGTTCTCCCCCAAATTCCCTCCCATCCAGGTTGCCACATAACATTGAGCAGAACTCCATATGGTATATGGTAGGTCCTTATTGGCTATCTATTTTAAATATAATAGTGCATACATGTCCGTTCCAAACTCCCCAACTGCTCCCTCCCCCATCCTTCCCCCCAGCAATCATAAGTTCATTTTCTAAGTCTGTGAGCCTGTTTCTATTTCATAACTAACTTCATTTGTATCATTTATTTTTATATTCCACATATAAGGGCTTTTTTGGTGTAGTTTGGATATTAGCCCCTTGTTAGATATATTGCCTGCAAATATTGTCTTCCACTCACTAGGTGGCTTTTTCGTTGGCTGAGAGTTTCCTTTACCATGAAACTCAAAGCTTTTGAGTTTCATGTAGTCCCATTTGTTAATTTTTGTGTTGTTTTACCTGAGGAGACATATTCTCAAAAAGTATTTCTAAGACCTATGACAAAGAGCATACCATCTATGCTGTCTATATTTTCTTCTAGAAGCTTTATGGTTTCAGGTCTCACATTTAAGTCCTTAACCCATTTTTTTTTTTTCCTTTTTTTTTTTTTTTTTTTTTTTTTTTTT
>NW_011448102.1:0-617 GCF_000754665.1 Bison bison bison | reverse complement strand
CTGATGCTGGGAGGGATTGGGGGCAGGAGGAGAAGGGGACAACAGAGGATGAGATGGCTGGATGGCATCACTGACTCGATGGACAGAAGTTTGGGTGAACTCCGGGAGTTGGTGATGGACAGGGAGACCTGGCGTGGTGCGATTCATGGGGTCGCAAAGAGTCGGACACGGCTGAGCGACTGAACTGAACTGAACTATGAGAATAAGTGCCATGGAAGGGGACCGAGAAAACAGTGAGAAAGGTGAGTGATAAATCAGGACATGTGGTATTGCAGCTGAGCAAATGTGTCAGAAGGACAGACTACTCAGTAGTGTTGAGGCTGCCATGTGGTCTAGGAGTAAAGGACCAAGAAGTTTCTTTCAAAATGAACAGCTGGAGAGCTCTTGGTGTCCTTGATAAGAGCCATTTCAGTACCTTGATGGGGAAGGAAGCCACTAAAGAGGGAATCAGAACCAAAAGACAAAGATGAACTTAGGTCACAGAGAGGAGATAATTCTTATAAGAAGTTTTGCTCTGACATATTGCTATCACAAATCTGTTGATGTGATGTCCTGAGAAGGACACAAAATTCGATCTTCCATGGGCGGGGGAGCCTGGTAGGCTGCAGTCCATGGGG
>NW_011448101.1:0-617 GCF_000754665.1 Bison bison bison | reverse complement strand
CTAGGCTTCTCTGTCCATGGGATTTTCCAGGCAAGAGTTCTGGAGTGGGTTGCCATTTCCATCTCCAGGGGATCTTCCTGACCCAGGATCGAACCCAGGTCTCCTGCATTGCAGGCAGACACTTTACCCTCTGAGCCACCAGGGAAGCCCTGTTCCCTTAATAATTCTTATTATTTGTTTTCTCTTCATGGTGTTTTATCTTCAGTTTTCTGAATCTTTCTCTTAATGAAATGTCCACACCTGAGCCACTCAAATACCAGTAGCAGAAATAGAGAACATAGAAGTTTATTGATGGCTGCTTTTAGTATAAACCTAGTTTGTCTTGATTTATATTTTCTAAATATTCTCCTTTCCAAATTGAATTTGTGAAAAATATCTGGCACTGGGTAGCTTCTTTTTCCTTAAATAAAATATGAGTTTAGGACTTTTGCTTTCGTTTCTCAAATTCTAAATCATCCAAACAGCTATGCTCACTTTTTTTTTTCTTCCCCACTGGTCTCTGTCATTTTCTATTTGGTAAACACAAGTTACTTTTTGGTCTTCTGAATACTGCTGAAAGTAATATGGCTATTTTTATTTAATGAAAATGTTAGCTTAAATATTATGCCAAATACATT
>NW_011448100.1:0-617 GCF_000754665.1 Bison bison bison | reverse complement strand
TTGGGAAGATTCCTTGGAGAAGGGAAAGACTACCCACTCCAGTATTCTGGCCTGGAGAAGTCCATGGACTGTATAATCCATAGGGTCGCAAAGAGTTGTGTTTTCATATCTGGTAGGAAAATTTTAGTTTTACCCTGTTTCAAACTATTTGTAGCTATTTTTGCCTCTTATTTAAGAACAATTTTAGAAGCACCTTAGTTTTTGAATAAGAAAAAATGACATTTTGAGATTATTATTATTTGAGACACTTTGACCTCAAGTTAAATAAGTAAATACTAGAACTGAGATCTTTATATTCTTAGGCCTTCCATCCAGCAAAGCATGATTTGTCTTTTCATTGATTCAGTGCTTGTATATTAATAAAATCTTATTTCACTCAGGTTCTACATAATGTTGTACTATTTTATATATTTTATGAGGGTGGGTTATGGATAAGATTTTTTTCACTGTAAATTTTTATTGCTGGTATCCAGAAAAGTTATTCTCACAAGTAGTCATTTGAGATAGTCTTATATCCAGGCCATTTGTTAAAATGTCTCATTATACTTTATCCATTTATGCCTGCTACTGCTAAGTCACTGCAGTCGTGTCCGACTCTGTGTTACCCCATAGACGGC
>NW_011448099.1:0-617 GCF_000754665.1 Bison bison bison | reverse complement strand
TTGTTATTTAGTATCTCACAGTTTGGTAGGTCAGGAATCTGAGCACAGCTCAGCTACGTGCTCCTGATTCTAGATCTCTCGTGGGGTTGTAGTCAAGCTGCCAGTTAGAGCTGCGGGTTCATCTAAAGACAGCTGATGGGGTCCATAGTTCCTATACAAGGAAGCTTGTCAGCAGACCTTGGTCCCCTGCCTCGTGGGCCTCCCCACAGGCTGCCTCATGACAGAGCAGCTGGTTCCCTACAGGGCAAGCAACCTAAGAGAAAGCAAGCACTCAACACAGAAGCATAGTCTTTTTTACAATTCAGCCTTGAAGATGATATCCTATCACTTCTTCCATATTCTATTCAGTAGAAGTAAATCAGTCAAGTCCACACTCAAGGGAAAGGCATTATGCAGGGCAAAAATACCAGGAGGCAGGGGTCATTGTAGGGGGCCATCTTAGAGGCTGCCTATGACAACAATACATTATGAAACTCTTTAAAGTCTTGTCTTAGACGGAGGTTATATGGATATGTTTCTGGAGTGTCAGACTTTATTTTTCTGGGCTCCAAAATCACTACAGATGGTGACTGCAGCCATGAAATTAAAAGACACTTACTCCTTGGAAGGAAAGTTAT
>NW_011448098.1:0-617 GCF_000754665.1 Bison bison bison | reverse complement strand
TTGTAAATAAAAGGAAAAAAGATTTAAACCCATCAGATTTATACCTATGGGGCTGGAGCCCACATCTTCTCAAATGTGGTTATGCAAGGAGGGTAAAAAACTCAGGGTGTTGTTAGAAATTATTAAGAAGAGTGAAGAGTCATCTGTTACAGAGAATGAAAGTGTAGGAGAATAACTGAGATGGCAAGTTAATGACTGGTGTTTCTCAAGAGTGATATATGAGCTGAAGCCTAATGCTAAGGAGGCAGTCAGGCAGGTATGGGTGAAAAAGGGGGAATCAAAAGGCTCTAAGGTAAATATGATCTTGGCATATCAGAAGACTGAAAGCAAATCAGTGTTGGAGAAGTTGGTGGGGTCAATTTCTAAAAATTCTGAGTGTCCTAGTAAGGAGTCTGAACTAAGCAGAGTTACACTTATTTCAGAGAATGAAGCATGGTAGTAGCAAGAATGGGTGGGGCAAGCTACAGTCCATCAGGTCACAAAGAGTCAGACACGACTGAGCGACTCACACACATGCACACATATTCACTCTAGTGTGAGGAAAGGAATCACACAGAGAACTTAAGAGAGAAGAAGGGAGTCCATGAGCAATTTATTTGGTTGTCCCAGTGATTGCT
>NW_011448097.1:0-617 GCF_000754665.1 Bison bison bison | reverse complement strand
TGAACAAAGACAAGCATTATGTCTCACTAATATTTATATATTTTGAATTCACCATGGTGCCAAACACATCTAGATATTCAATAAACTGATAGGCTTAACAATGAATATTCATTGAGTTGTATAACCATTGGTATGGACATGTTGAAAATGATCCTTGTTACAAATTTTATAAGCATAGTTTTGGTTATCACAGAAAAAGAAATCATTCTACTAAAACTTATTCTCAAAGATTTATTCCCAAATTTAATATGTTGGAGGAAAAGAATTACTCTCAAAGTCGTGGAATTGTATACCAAATTCAGTTGTAAAGTATTGGCCAATATTTGCATCAGTTCTAATGTTATCATCTAAGAGATGATCATGATTTTCCTATCAACTAAATCATATCTAAGTGCTATCCACTTCTGACTATTTTTAAAATGTCAACCTATCTTTAAAGTGAGACATTGCTCATTCCTGTTAGTCTGGTATTAAGAGTAGTAACAAAACATCTTTGAGAAAAAGTATCTATCAATCCATTTAATCACAGCAGACAGAGGATAAGTATTCTTCCTGGCCATAACATCTAAATATTATGAACTAATCAAAGGGTCACAGTAAATGCGTGTGTGTGTGTG
>NW_011448096.1:0-617 GCF_000754665.1 Bison bison bison | reverse complement strand
TACGATCTTCAAGGTTCCCCTGTCTGGAGGGGGTCTTATCCTTCCTTCTGTCGTTGTTTTCATAGGCACTAAACACAGAGTTCAGAGTCCATTGGAAAGGTGGCTGAGCATGATCAGCATGAACAGGCCTAAGATGGAGTCCAGGCCCTATGAATTCCTTCTTCACTATCGGAAATCCAAGAAAGTTGTTTGGCTCTTCCTAGCTCCCTGACAAACTTCATTTTTTTATTTGATGAAATAAAGCCTTTCCTGACTTCAGGATGTCATAAAAGAAAACATGTTAATAACTATTTGTGATACATCAGCAGAGTGGAGGCATTTTTGCCTTTAAGCCATGAAGTTATTCTTTAGAGCTGACACCCATGGGGGAGTTTACTCTGTGCCCTGCTGGGTGGAAAAACCACAGGCTTAGGTTGCAGATAGATCCAGATTCAAATCCTGTCTCCAAGTTACTGTGTGGCCTTGGGAAACTTACCTAAGCTCTCTGAGCCTCAGTTTTCTTAACTGCTGAGTGTAAGAAGTAACAACTATCACGAAGAATTATGAGGGTTTGCTGAGATATGTTACGGAGTCCAAGTTCATACCACTCACTGCATGTTGTTCAGTCACTAAGTTGT
>NW_011448095.1:0-617 GCF_000754665.1 Bison bison bison | reverse complement strand
TCAGAGACCACACCTACACTCACCTGGCCGACGAGCGGTCCCGCACGGGCAACTGACAAAACACCCAGGCTGTGACGAGGAGCAGATCGCTGCCGGAAGTGAAGCCTGCCCTCAAAACCAGGAAGCACTGCGGATGATGGGTGACAGCCTCAGACGCCAGCTGCGGAGCTTACGTCAGAGGCTCTGCGAGCGTTTATCCGGTCCCTTTACCCCTGGAGGACGAGGAGTGGCCAGCACGCGCCCCGGAGTGGGACCGCCGGATCGCGAGGCCGCTCTGTTTTGAATTTTCTCCGGAACCTCCTGTTTCACACAGTGGCCGCAGCCGTTTACAGTTTACAGCCCACCACCGGCGCAGGGCGTCCCGTCCTCGGCGTCCTCACCTGTGCACGGCGTCCCGTCCTCCACGTCCTCACCGCGCAGAGCGGCTCCTCGTCCTGCACGTCCTCACCTGCGCTCATTGCTCACGTTCTTTCTGGCGAGGCTGTTCTGACAGGCGTGGTTTTGATTTGCATCTCCCTGATGATTAGCTGTGTTGAGCATCTTTTCGTGCTAAAAGACGCTTACTCCTTGGAAGGAAAGTTATGACCAACCTAGATAGCATATTCAAAAGCAGAGAC
>NW_011448094.1:0-618 GCF_000754665.1 Bison bison bison | reverse complement strand
TTTTTTTTTTTTATGTGTGTGTGTGTTGAAGGCAAACTGCTTTTCTAAACTTGCAAAACCTCCCACCATATGCAAAGTTGTGGGGAAAAATGTGCTGGATGGACTTGGGCTTCCAACCCTCCAAGTGGAAATATTCTGCACCATTCAAAATTTTCCCAAGGTAGGAAGCGACTTAAACCTGTTCTTCTCTTTGTCTTGGCTCCACTGCATTTATTAGCATTTACTGTCTAAATAGTGGGAAATTAATGTTTCGAAATTCAGTGTCTGTGAGATACACATACAGTATTTGTAGGCAGTTATGAACACAAAGCATGAATCATACAATCTGCCATGATGGTTTATTATGTGCACTGTTGGTACAGACCTGAAGGTAATCTGAAGATTGAGACATGAAATGGGGCAAAAATAGTTTTAAAACTCTGACACTGCTAATGTCATGAGTTCTGTAATCTGCAGATAGGGTTATAGATTCATGTATTTACATGAAGATTTACCTAGATTTGGTGGCTCAGATGGTGAAGAATCCGCCTGCAGTGCAGGAGACCTGGGTTGATTCCTGGGTTGGGAAGATCCCCTGGAGAAGGGAATGGCTACCCACTCCAGTATTCTGGCCTGGAG
>NW_011448093.1:0-618 GCF_000754665.1 Bison bison bison | reverse complement strand
TGAGGGATCAAACCCAAATGTTTCCTACACTGTAGGCAGATTCTTTACCACTGAGCCACCTGGGAAGCCCAGAATGCTTACCAAATATTTATATTCATTTACTTATCTCTATGTTTATTTCCTGCCTGTCTTTCCACGCTGTTAATTTCAAAAGTCTCCTTCATTTGCCACTGCATCATCAGAGAACGGACCAATGGAAAACACTTAATAATTGAACAAGCAAATGAGGATTTGAAATATTTCCTGAAGTTTTCTTTTGAAGCCCTCAGGCAAATATTACTAGATATCACATAGGTCTTTTCTTTCCTTCATTCACAAAGAAAAAGTACATCCAAAGGGATCTTAGGAATCTGACTTTGTGCCAAGTAGTCTGGTTTTCTTCTGACTTTTGAATTACCATGCAAATGAATGGCACAAGTTTTTTGCTGTTTATATAGCTTAATGAGTATTGCTATCCAAGGAACATCTCCATTTTTTAGCATCACACAGTACACTGTTTTAGATATAACAAGCTATTGGTATTATTTATTGCATATATATTTGAATGATTAGACGATCACATAAATGAAAGTAAAATTAAGAGTTATATAATAATGCACAGAATCAAGGGATTTTCTT
>NW_011448092.1:0-618 GCF_000754665.1 Bison bison bison | reverse complement strand
CTTGCTTCTGAGGAAATAGATATAAAGAAATCATATTTTATATAATATTGAACAGATGTACTTCTGTTTTGTCTTATAATCATTTTTTCTCTTTTAGTCTTTCACCTTCAAGCCTGAACCATGACATCAAAAGCTTCAGAGAAGTGGAGTATGGGCTCCATCTGGTCACCCTTTGAACCGAGTGCATCATGAGGATTCTGTAGGTACGTCCTGGTTAGACCCCATCCTTGTGGGAGGAAGGAGGTATCAGAGGCAGAGGGAACACATGGTGACAAAGTGTCTGGGGGACTTTTCTAGACTACAGTGCTGAACGTGGAGACATTCAGGTGGAGGGAGAGAAGAGGTGAAAGAAGGGTGGCTTTTGCGCCGTTTCTTATTGAGAGAAGCAATCTCACAAGGTGATTCTTCTCATGACCGTGTGAGCAACTGTAGAGTCAAGTAGACGGAGTGAGAGCCTGATTCCCCTGAATATCCCTTTCTAGAAACTTCTGAGAATACTGTCGAGAACTGTCTAGATAGCTAAGGGCATTGGGTGAAATTAAAAGGAGGGGTGTGACTCCAGTAGGGCAACGTGACACTAAGCAAGGGAGTTGGTGATGGATAGGAAAGCCTGGGGTG
>NW_011448091.1:0-618 GCF_000754665.1 Bison bison bison | reverse complement strand
TTTTCTCATGCTTATTAATGGCTGTTAAAATAATAATGCATTCTCAGTATTTATCTAAATATTCAGCAAAATTATTTTAAGACCATTAGAGATTTGAATGTTTTAAAACATATCAAACTAGGCAACAATAAGAACAAAAAGGAATGTCAATTTTGCTCAAAAGTGAGATATACAAACATCAAATATTTACTCCCAGTAGTTTTTGAAACTTGTGCATAAAATATCTGAAGTATTTTGAAATTCTCATTTCCTGAAATAACTAAATATTATTGTGTTGGTCTAAGTTTAACATTTTCTACTGGGACAAGCATATTCAATGTTTTAGATGCTAATGGGGACTAGAAAAATGTACTATGATGATTATCGAAGAAAAGTAAATAAAAATTAAAATATATTTTCTTTCAACATCATTCTTTTAATGGACATCAGTTCAGTTCAGTCGCTCAGTCATGTCCGACTCCTTGCCACTCCATGAATTGCAGCATGCCAGGCCTCCCTGTCCATCACCAACTCCTGAAGTTCACTCAAACTTATGTCCATCAAGTCAGTGATGCCATCCAGCCATCTCATCCTCTGTTGTCCCCTTCTCCTCCTGCCCCCAATCCCTCCCAGATCAGA
>NW_011448090.1:0-618 GCF_000754665.1 Bison bison bison | reverse complement strand
TGAAAAGCTAAGTTATCCCCTTGGGAGATATTTGGAATAAACTTCACTTGAGGCCAGCTCTCTGAGCAGAGTACTGCCCCTGACTCTGATTCCTGCTTGAGCCTGGACCAGAGGAGTAGCCGGGCCAACTCTGGCCTGGACCCCACAACTGAGGGGAAGCCAATTCTGGCAGCGGGGCTCCAAGGGACCAGCAGTTCCACAAGGTGATTCCTGAGAACAGTGTTGCTCAGGATCTAATCAGCTCCAGCCAGAGGCTGGGGAGAGGGGAGACCCCAGAGATTTCTGCTCTAGAAGCGGAGGGCAGGAGAGAAGGTCACAGCCCAACAGGAGGAGGTATTAAGCAGGAAGGAAAAGGGGAGCCTTGGAGGATGAGCACTCAGTGGGAGGCTCCGGGGCCCTGGCCTTGCCTCCAGCCCCACATTCTGGACCCTGCAGTCTGGGCTTGGAGCCTGAGCCGGCGGGCCGCTGCTTCTTACCGCTGGAGCCTCCCAGGCAGCTCTGCCCCTTTTGCATAGATGCGGGATCCCGAACACACACACGCACACAGGCACGAGCTGGAGCCTGGCTGACACGGTCCCAGCGCCTGTCCTGGGCTTGGGCCAAAGAGTCGCCTCCTCC
>NW_011448089.1:0-618 GCF_000754665.1 Bison bison bison | reverse complement strand
ATTTGCTGTTTTTTTTTTTTTTTTTTTTTGGCACTGAGAATATCTTATAAAAGACTGGATAAATAAATATGGCCTCAAACACCAGATCACTAATGATATCAAGCTGATTAGTACATGCAGAGATATAATTTTAGAGATACTTCTGGGTGGAAACAATAAAAGGTTCAGAATGGGTGTCTAAATTTTTCAGTGCTGTTTCATAGCCACAGTTAACTAGCTGTGAAATACTGCCATTTCCACTTAATTTTGTTCACTAGTTAATTCAATCCTCTACTTTATTTGATCAGATCTGGAGCCAAATCATTTGTATTCATTTTGCATTGTGTTTTTGCAGTGTCTCTTGATCACTTTCACATACTAATACTGGCTAATTCAATTGGGATTTATTGAAGCAGCCCTTGAAAATTAACCATCTAATTTCTCATACATACTATAAAAATAGACTTATTTCTCTTCACTTGTCTCTTTGCAGAATATGTGTTAGCATAAAATAAGAGGTTGTTTTTTTGGTGCAAATCACAATGCTCACGATATTAAAAGACTGGTCTTAGACAATGAATTTTGTCAAGAAGTGGTGGACCCTCATGGGAATATAGACTTGATTGTCATTTTTTTTTT
>NW_011448088.1:0-618 GCF_000754665.1 Bison bison bison | reverse complement strand
TGAATCAGACTGTTAAAGGTAAGTTTGGTTATTTTCAGAAGCAGTTGTGTGAGAGTATGAAGAACATGCTTCAGTAGGTCTACAGGTTTCATTAGTTGGGGGAGCCCAGCCAAGACATTTAAGGTCTTCAAACTCTAGTCATCTGAGTTGAGGGGCTCCTTATACAACCATATACAAATATAAAGCTGTATTTTTTCACTGATAACTGATGAAACTCATGCTTTAATCATTTGTCTATGAAAAAATATATCAGTCCTGTCACAGGAGAATATTAACTTAGTCAGGTCATCCAAGGCTTCAGTCTGTGAATGCAAAAGACCAAGTATTTAATGCAAGTTCTTGGCCTCTTATAAATAGGTGTTCAACTTTCTTCTGGGTTCTTTGATAAGTACTGCTTATGTAGTAGTTAAAACTGCCTTAGGAGGAAGGAAGTCCTGGGTTTAATAACTCTGACTTTAACTTATTTGGTATCTGTGAGTCCGCCTCTGAATTTGCAGGACCCTCTGACTCTACTCCTCCAGTACTCTTGCCTGGAAAATCCCACGGGCAGAGGAGCCTGGTAGGCTGCAGTCCATGGGGTCACTAAGAGTTGAACACAACTGAGCGACTTCCCTTTCA
>NW_011448087.1:0-618 GCF_000754665.1 Bison bison bison | reverse complement strand
CTGCCAGCAGTGCTGAGCCAGCCCTCTGCACATCACCCTCTCCCAGTTCCTGCTCTGTGAAGGCCTTCTGCTTGCGCCCTGCCAGGCAGAGTGCCCTTCTACACCACAGCCCTGCGGCCCATGCCTGGGCTTCCCTCCTGGGCCCCAGGCCCTGCAGGCCCAACGGGTCATCTGGCCACCCTGCACCAGCTCCACCTGGATGCCCATTCTCCCCGACTCCCAGGTTCCTGACCTCAGCTTCCTGCTCTCAGCTCCGTACTTTCCACCCCTGGTACTGTGTCATTGGCCCGGTCCCTCTCAGCCCCTGGCCAGGCCAGCCCGCTGCAGCTGGCCACATAGCAGAGGCAAAGCTGACAACCAGGAAGCGCGGACCACAGTTGATCATGTCTTTTCTTTTTTAAAACACTCTCAGGTTTTTTTAAACACTCATCATCAAATAAAATGATCCTTATAGCGAGACGTGAGTTCAGTCCCTGGGTCAGGAAGACCCCCTGGAGGATGAAATTGCTACCCATTATTGTATTCTTCGGAGAAGGCAATGGCACCCCACTCCAGTACTTTTGCCTAGAAAATCCCATGGACGGAGGAGCCTGGTAGGCTGCAGTCCATGGGGTCGCT
>NW_011448086.1:0-618 GCF_000754665.1 Bison bison bison | reverse complement strand
AGGATCCTCCATCCATGGGATTTTCCAGGCAAGAGTACTGGAGTGGGGTGCCATTGCCTTCTCCGATGTTTAGTTACCCAGTTGTGTCCAACTCTTTGCAACCCTATGAACTATACAATGGGATCCTCCAGGCAGGAATACTGGAGTGGATAGCCATTCCTATCTCCAGTATCATAGTCTACCTTCAAATAATATTGAATTGCCCCACATGTAGTGCAAGCACTTTATCACAGGTTTTTGTTTTTTTGGTTTTTACAACAGCAAATTTCTATTTTTCCCCTTTCTAGCCTCTGTGCTATTTTTGTCATATATTTGATTTCTCCATATATTATAAACTCCAAAATATATAAATATTAGGCCTTTAAGGCCAACTTCTCTTTTTGGAGGTAGAAATGAGAAAAGATGTTTTTTATATTTACTTATTTGTTTAGCTCTTCCACAGCTCCTTAATCTTTATTTTTTCATTCAAATTCCTTCAGTGTGAAGAATTTCCTTAAGCATTCAGTGTTCTGTAAGTTGGCTGGTGATTGATTCAGCTTTTGTTTGCATGAAAGTGCCTTTTTACACCTTGTTTATTGAAAGGTATCTTCACTGAATGCAGAATTAGAGGTTGACAGT
>NW_011448085.1:0-618 GCF_000754665.1 Bison bison bison | reverse complement strand
TATTTCCTGGATCTTTCTGTTGTGATTGCAGTAGTCCCTACTGAGAGACTCAAGACCCTTGACTTTCATGGTACAGTCATCCTAGTTTTTCTTCTACTCCCCTGGGCATTTTCATGTTCAGTCCTTTTTATCCTCCCCCTCCTGCCTTATATGGCTCATACTTGTTTGTGAAAGTCAGTGGTTAATTCTTCAGGAACTTTGTGAGCCCCTCCATGTCATGTTGATAGCTCGGAAATGACTATCTAGAGTATTCACACCATGGAGATTGGCAACTGTTAAATATCAGCTCCCCTCCAACTCCAAGAATATTAGACATTCCTCAGTCCCCACTGCTTCCACTCCTGCATAATGAGGGTATTTCTTAGAATAGTCATTCTGAAATTTTCTTCTCACTTGACACATATTTTCTCCAACACACACACACACACACACACACATACACACAATCTTATGCTTTTAACAGACACCTGTACCATCGCACCTATCTGCAGACGTGAACTCACTCCAGAATTTGGGACCTGCATATCCCCCCAATCACTTCCTGAAAATGTCTGTTTGGATGTTGAACAGACACCCTAAGTTTTCCACATCCCAACCTGAACTCACCATCTGGTGCTT
>NW_011448084.1:0-618 GCF_000754665.1 Bison bison bison | reverse complement strand
TTGTGATTTTTACTATAATACCCTCACCTGTTCCAAATGTTGAATAAACAATATCAAGAAGGGGTGGGGATTTTATAAAATTATGTAAGCAAATAGATGTAAGCAAATTATGAGCAAATAGTTGTAAGCAAACTATGAGCAAAATAGATGTCTGACTTGTCTCACTCCCAAGACCCATTAAAATGATAATAAACTAATGCCACTAAAAAATATAAAAGTATTAGAGAAGAGGGAACTGAAAGAGTAGGGGGATCCATGTCCAAGAGCTTTTAAGAAATTGAAATTTATTGAGGACAAAGAGGGTAGAATACTGATGACAAATGCAGCCAATTAATAAAAGTTAAAGATCAGAGGAATCCATTACAAAGAAAGCTTATGAGCTTGGTGGGGCCTTGGAGAGATTTGATATGAAACACCATGTACCTTGCTAACAGATAGTAAGATGTGGGTCCTGAAACAGTGAAATCAACTGAAGACAAGAGGTACAAGTATGACTTCCCCAACACAATATTCATATGCTGAGAAACCCAAGAGCTGGGCACTTAGGGAACACACACACACACACACACACACCAAAGATTACCAGAAGAGAAACAGTCAGGCAAAAAAATGAGGGAG
>NW_011448083.1:0-618 GCF_000754665.1 Bison bison bison | reverse complement strand
ATGGGAAACCTAATAGAGGTATTCCTAAAGTCTGCTCTCTGCCAGCCGCCCCACAGCAGCCCCCACCGGGGCCCCACGGCCTCAGTCCCTATGTTGAGCAAGAATGGCCAGGCATCTGGAAGCTGAGTTCCCAGTCACGGGAAACCTAATAGAGGTATTCCTAAAGTCTGCTTTATATCAACTTCAGCTTTTGGATAGGAAAAAAAAAAAAAGTGAAAAGCAAAAATCTCCTTCAGCTCAGCATGTCTTACTGAGCTATACAGAGGCGGTGTCCACCCCAACCGTGAGCAGCCCCGCCCAGCTCCTGCCTCCCCGGGGACCACAATCAGCATCCCGGCACTGAGCCAGCACGGCTGTGAACGGTGTCCGTGAGTATCTGGGCTTCATCAATTTATTTTGTGTGTCTGTGAGCAAGTGACTGCTTCTCTGCTCTGTGCCATTTCAGCTTAGGAAGGCTTTCCTAGGACGCTCTTCTTTCACATGTTCGGAAAAATCTATAATATTAAATTGTTACAAGCAAATATACTTAAATTCCAGGTGTAAGATTTGAACCTAAATTCAAACTAGTGCATCAGAATCAAACTGTACTACAAGTTCTTTATTTAAGACTGATGGGCT
>NW_011448082.1:0-618 GCF_000754665.1 Bison bison bison | reverse complement strand
AGGGATGGTATGGGGAGGAAGGAGGGAGGAGGGTTCAGGATGGGGAACACATGTATACCTGTGGCGGGTCCATTTCGATATTTGGCAAAACTAATATAATATTGTAAAGTTTAAAAATAAAATTAAAAAAAAAGGAAGCAATTTTATAAACTAATATTTTATTAGTGTTTTAAAATTTTATATTCTTTGTTAAATTGAAAGATTTAAGATAAACTGATTGGGTCATTAACTTAAAAATTGATTTCTTTTTTAAAATACCATACATGTCATGTAAATATACTTGCAGTCCAATGCTCAACATACAGTTGGTGAATTAGTCACTAAATCGTGTCTGACTCTTGCAACCCTATAGATTGTAGCCCACCAGGCTCCTCTGTCCATGATATTCTCCAGGCGAGAATACTGGAGTGGGCTGCCATTCCCTTCTCCACAACATACAGCTGATGTCCAATAAATATCCATTAAATGAATGAAGACTCATTCTGCTAACACTGTTTGGCTTGCTTTTGTATCAATGTGTGTTGCTCTTTAGTTTATTTGTTTGGATCCAGAGCACTTCCGTGCTTCACAAGATGTGGATTGTTAGGCTTCAGTGGCCCTAATCTTTGGCAATAGCCT
>NW_011448081.1:0-618 GCF_000754665.1 Bison bison bison | reverse complement strand
TTTAGGTCTATAGGGAAGCCAAACACTTCTGGACCCTAAGGAACACCAGACCCTAAGGAAGGAAACACATTGTTGACTTGAAAGATCATTGGTTCATCCATGCTGTTGGTAAATGCAGTGCCTAAAAGGGCTGAGATTCCCTACTTGTGGGGGCTCATGGTACATATGCCCAAGTCTGGTACTGTGACCAAAATAACTCTAGTTTTAAAAGCTACCAGAAATCCCATTCATCCAGAGAATGTCTGCGAACTTTGAGCAGTAAGAGTTCCTGGACACTTCCCTTATGCATTGTGGAGTACAGTGCCTAATTTTGCCTGAGACCACCAGGGTACGGGAAGGGTCATTTTCAGTTATGCTATATATGCCATAGCACAGGATTTGGGTACAGCCCACCCCATGCTAGTTCACTGGGAATCTGGATAAATCAGGTCCACAAGGGCAGCACTTCCATGGCAGATGGTGTCTGGAAAGGCCCTCTGGGACTTCAGTGTGCTAGCAGGCAAGAATCCAGAGGAGTCCCAGGGCCTGAGAAAATCTAGATGAATGCAGACCTAAAGGGATCATCAGGTTGATAGTTTAATAAGAGGAGCCCATATTTCCTTGCCTGAGTATGGTCTG
>NW_011448080.1:0-618 GCF_000754665.1 Bison bison bison | reverse complement strand
TTTTTTTTTTTTCATTTTTTTTACTGTGTATGTTTTTATTTGGCTACAACAGAACAGAACTGAGGCCAAGATTTTTTTGTGAGTTTCTCAAATTTATTTGGAAGGTAATCCAAACAAAGTCCATGAGAAGAGTTGGGAAGTGAAAAGTGGAGAACAATAAAGGCAATAAAACTATATAATCAAGCCAGAAACCACCGTAGGCTCAGGAACATAATCCTGCTGTGGACTGTGTGAAACAGAGAGAAAAGTCCTCAGGATTATCCCAATTAATGGGCAAGGAAGCAGGGATGTTTATTAACCAAATAGCCTTGTTCACTGGCAGAAAGTAGTTTCTGGGGCTTTAACTCTCCTACTTTCAGCTCACCCTGTGTGTGTACAGAACATTCATGAAAAATTGCTTTCAGTTTGTAGAGATGAATGAGAGCATATGTAGGAAGGACCCTTACAGTTTCCAACCGAGAAAATACTTTCAAGAATTCATGTGGCGGATTCATTTTGATATTTGGCAAAACTAATACAATTATGTAAAGTTTAAAAATAAAATAAAATTAAAAAAAAAATATATATATATATAGACAGACAAACCATAAAAAGATAGTCAAGTTCAAATACAAAAAA
>NW_011448079.1:0-618 GCF_000754665.1 Bison bison bison | reverse complement strand
CCATGTCCTGCTGGCCTTTCACACTACAGCTCACAGCACCAGTGCTGTTAATAAACCTCTCTTGAACAAGGCAAGTTTCAGAGTCATTAAATGATGTGGCTAATTTCACGCCAAAAACAGAGCAGTCAGAACTGGAGAAGCTTCCTTATCCAGGTCTAGGGTGGTCTGAGTCAATGGAAGTTGCTCTGTGGAAAGTTACACAAACTAAGCCCTGCTGTTTAGCATGAAAAACCTGGTGGGTGTGAAACTGAAGGATCTGACTGGGGGAAGTTACGGGGTGGGGGGTGAAAGATGCTGGAGGAATCTGCAATGTAGGAGAGACTGTGATGTGCTGCCCAGATCCTGCTTCAGGAAGGAAGCATTCACATGTCCTTGCCCTCCGCTTGTGGGACTGTGGAGGCCAGAAAGTCCCGAGGTGGGGGCTACCTTCAGGAGAAACCTCAACTCCCCTCAATCACAGCCTTCTCTGGGTGGATGTACCCAAATATTCATCATGCAGCTACGTCAACACCAAGCCCCTGTGCCCTAATTCAAGACAGTTCTGATGTGCCTTCCAGAAAGATGGAGAGCTTCGCCATTGGGGGTGCTGAGGACCACACTGGGACTGCATCACAGCCT
>NW_011448078.1:0-618 GCF_000754665.1 Bison bison bison | reverse complement strand
CCTACTGTCTGGGGTGGTAGCCACACATCACACACGCAAGTGGTAGAGAGAACTTTCTGGTCTGCCAACCGGGAATGGGTTGTTTTCAGTCATCTGATATTTAAGAGGCATAAATCTCAAAGCTGGAACACACCTAACAGTGAAGGTGTCCTCTGAGGAATTGAAAATGCTGCCCCTTGAGAGGGAGGAGAAAATCATTAACCACCTCTCGAAAGTCAAGAGAGGAAGAAGAATGCAAAGAACCCGGGCACCAGGGTAGCTGACGATTCTCACACAAGCCACTTTCACCCAACTTCCTGTTCAAGCATCAAGTCAAGTCATGGAGGACGAGGACTAGAAGGACACTACACTGTCCTCAACAGAGCAAAATTCAGGTTAGGCGCCCACTCTCGTGTGACTTCCAGGCTCCAACGGCTGAAGGGACAACAAACACCAATATAGGGTGGGCTTCCAGCAGGTCAAGAGCGTGGTTCTCTCACCTCAGCGGTTATCTCAGGGCACAAGAGGGGCCTTAGGCATTAGCATAAAAACAGAGGTTAGCCAACTGTGGGGCCTTGTTGCTGAGTCGTGTCCGACTCTTTTGCAACCCCACGGACTGTAGCCTGCCAGGCTCCTCTG
>NW_011448077.1:0-618 GCF_000754665.1 Bison bison bison | reverse complement strand
TATACGTAAGCTGGACTAAGACTCAGATGACTTCCATCAAGCCCTTGCTTCCCCAGTTGTTTTGGGACCTTGCACAAGTCATCTCATTGACTCTGAAGGTCAGTTTCCCAACTACAAAACAGTTCTTTCCTCACTAATCTCAAGATCCAAAGGAGGTAAATGGAAGAGAGAGAGACTCTGGAGCTCGAGGATCCTGGATGGGAATTCTGCCAGGAGTTATGTTATTTTTCACAAAATCCTTCAGAATTTGAATCTTGGGTGTTTTGTTTGAAAAAATCAAGATGATAACAGTAGCAAATTCATAGGGCTAAAGTATAGATTAAATTAGGGAACTTTTCTCACACAAAATAGTTTAATACACAATAATGTGTGTATTTGGGGGGCTGGTGGTGGTGCAGAATCACCAGAAGTGTTTCTGAACATGGCAGTAACATTCTGTCCTGGACATGATTACTTCCAACATACAACTCCTTGGATGTGTGTGCTGTTTTATTTGTTCATTCGTTTCCCCTAATGAAGATGGATCTATGCCTATATATTAACTTTCTTTCTCTTGACTTTCCTTTCTTTTCTCTCTCTCTCTCTCTTTTTTTTTTTTTTTTTTGGTCCTCCAACCAT
>NW_011448076.1:0-618 GCF_000754665.1 Bison bison bison | reverse complement strand
GAATGAAACAAACACAGAATTTGTGTGTGTGTGTGTGTGTGTAACACTATGCCAAAAGATTACAGCAAGAATGAAAACCACTCTGTAAATGGACCTCCTTGCTGTATCTTTTTGGTTTCCTACATTTTAATTTCATGTGCTGGTGGACTTTATTTTCGTTCTTAAAACACGTCTAGGATTTGCTTTATGAGCCTTTCATGAAAATTAATGTTAAGAGCGAAGATTTGCATGCATTAGTCGGGTTGCCTTCGATGTGTTAAATCATTTAATCCTTACAAAATTCTGAACCCCTCTTATTACATTTTTACAGACAGGAGTGTGGCCCACAGAGACTAAGTTATACAATATCATACCTTAGTGACAAGGACAAGATATACTGGGTTGGCCAAAACGTTCGTTTGGGTGTTTCCGTAACACAAACCGGAACGAACTGTTTGGCCAACCCCATAAAATGAAAGCTAGGATTCTAAGGCCCATGCTCTATTCTATTATATAGACTTCCTCCCATTAAGTGTGGTACTTGCTCAGTCGTGTCTGACTCTTTGAGACCCCATGGACTGTAGCACGCCAGTCTCCTCTGTCCATGGGATTCTCCAGGCAAGAATACTGGAGTGGGTT
>NW_011448075.1:0-618 GCF_000754665.1 Bison bison bison | reverse complement strand
CCATCATAAATAAAAACTTTTTCAAAGCATGATTTTTCCACTATTGAAGGGTGGCAAAAATATCAGGATCAAAGATGACTCCATCTAATTGATACTGCCCTTATCTGATGTGTTTTGATATACTGAAGATATTTGTATAAAACACATCATTTACAAATTACTGATCCATAAATTTGTTTTCATTTCAACAAAGTCACTGCTCATGTTCTAAAGAATATTTTCACATGATTTGTATTCCATACTGAGCAACTTCTTTTGAATCTTATGGATTTAAAATTGAATACAGTTACTTTGGCAAAGTAGAAGAACATTTCTTAAAGCAGTATCTAGATTGGAAAAAATATTTTATACATCATGTTAAAATATCATGAGGGTTGCATATGATAAATTATCATAATGAGAAAGTTCAACATATTTTAACATCATATAAACCAGTTTTATTTATAGTTACAATACTCATAGTCTCATAGCAATATGTGGATCTACACAGGGTTTCTATTTTCAAATATTTTAATGGTAGAATGTTTATAAAAACAGCAACTTTAAAAAATACTGATCCATAAATTTGTTTTCATTTCAACAAAGTCACTGCTCATGTTCTAAAGAATATTTTCACAT
>NW_011448074.1:0-618 GCF_000754665.1 Bison bison bison | reverse complement strand
CATACGTTTTTGTTTGTTGCCCACTTTAAACACAGCAGCGTGTACATGACCTTCCCAGAGTCCCTAACTCTCCCTTCCCTCCGGCAACCTTGAGTTCATTTCCCAAGGAGAGTCTTTCTTGAAGGCTTGGGTGTTTCCTGGGCGCAGGCCCAGGAGGGCTCCGGGCATAGCCATGGGTCCTGGGGTGAGGCCCATGGTCTCCCTGGGGGGACCTGGCGCAAGGAGCGCCTGGGGAGAGGGGCTCCCCCGAGGAAGCTCTGAGCTCCGGGTCCAGGCTCTTCCCTGCCACTGAATGGATTGCCCACATTTCACAGCCATTGCTGGGTGAGTGTGGAAGGTGGGGGGATGTGGGCTCAATGGGAGATGCCCCAGGGCCTCGCTAACCAGCCCTTCTTCAGGGATGTTGGGTGCAGCTGCCGTCTGCGGGTCTTCCCGCTGGGCTTCTGTCTTCTTTCCAGCTTCCCGCTGTCGTCAATGAACCTGTGCGGAACGTGCTCCTGTGGCCTTTTGTGGTTGTATATACGCTTCCCCAGGGCCGATACTTGGGAGTGGAATTGCTAGGTCACGTGGTAATTCTTGCTTTAACTTAACAGGAAACCGCCAATTCTTTCCCCAAGT
>NW_011448073.1:0-618 GCF_000754665.1 Bison bison bison | reverse complement strand
TTTTTTTTGGTGCCACACAGCTTGCCTGATCTCAGTTTTCCCACCAAGGATCGAACCCATGCCTCCTGCAGGGGAAGCATGACATGAGGTGCATCTGACTAACCACTGGACTGCTAGGAAACTCCCAGGATTAGTCATTTCAGTTTTATTCAAAAATCAAATATTCATGGGTGATGAGAAATGCAAAACGAATAAAATATTGTCTGTGCCCTCCGGGAAGTTTCAATTGTGTGAGACACAAAAGTAAATCATGTTGGCAATAGATGCATGCAGGAATACGAATAGTATACTGTGGGAACACAGACTAAGGCAAGAATCACAAATAAATGGATTTGACAAGTCACTTATAAAACTCTACAACAAAAGCAAAAGAAAGGAAAGGTTTCAATTGAGGTAGACCTGGAACAATAGCAAAGATATCTAAACATTAAAAATGAAAGCTCACAGTATTTAAGTTAAGGAAATAGTGTAAGCATATACACAAAGAACAGAGGTAGGACATGGCCCCCTTGCCAGGACTAGCTGGTGGAATGGCTTAGAGCAGGATGGGGAGGGGGCAAGAGCATGGGTGCATCTGACTATCCTGTGCAGATGTTAGAGGCCAAAGAGACAGGCATT
>NW_011448072.1:0-619 GCF_000754665.1 Bison bison bison | reverse complement strand
AGTCTCACTAAAGGAGAGACAGTGTCAGGAACTGGAAGCAGTTTGTCTTTGTTTTGAGATATTGGTTTTACCTCAAGTGACATCTCTTTTTGCATAATTGATAGACAAGGATCTGTTCACAGTTGGATGAGTAGAGTGTTAAAAAGGTATCAGTAAAATTCAAATGAATCCTCTGACATCTCTGCTAACAAGAATAACTGCTGCTCTGCAGAGAGAAGTGGAATGAGGCTGAATAGACATCTCAAATCAAAGAATCTTTATCATCACCCATATTTCAGAGAATACTATTTCATGATGATATGCACAGGGATTTATATCTCTGAATGCAATCAAAGAGTTACTGTGTTCTCCAAATGAAATAACATAGTATTTTAATATTGACAACAGAAACCCATTTGCAATTCAGTTCATCAAGTAAATATATTTGTTTCCTCTGTCTCTTTCTGTCTCATTCTCTTTCTAAATTTTTTATATTCCCCTTTCAGTTAAAATTAAAAGTTTCACAACAGCTAGATAAAAGCTGGTGAAAACACACATGCTGATTTTTGAGGCTATACTATCCCATTATTTCTAGTAAGTTAGACATTTTATTCCTATAAGTATTTATCAGGAACTTACT
>NW_011448071.1:0-619 GCF_000754665.1 Bison bison bison | reverse complement strand
TTTTTTTTTTTTTTTTTGCGTGTTTCGTGTATTCAGAAAGCGGTTAACAATCTACTGGACACTGGGATTTCAGCAGGCATGAAAATAAGCAAATTTAAGCCCACTGCTCTTTCTTTGAAGAACAAATCAACCTTGCAAAATTTCTGCTTTTCTAAAAACTTCTTAATATGGGTAATGAAAACTTGAGCTACAGGCAGCAGAAGGAAGAAACTTGGTCCATGTAAGCCAGTAGTCAGACTGGATTCATCATTTGGTCAACTTCAAAGCTCTTGAGCTGAATGGGAGGTAAAACAGTGGTTTCAACAGATTAAAATTAATGTGCTTGAAAGATATATGGATGGTGTGGATGTCCCTTGTCGTGGTCGGCAGTGACGGATATATAGATGGTGTGGATGTCCCTTGTTGTGGTCAGCAGTGACAGAAAATCCAAGATAAAGCCATGCAGTCCTGGATGCCAGTGATTTTGATGGAGCAGAAAAAGACTCACCCAGGGTACAAGAGAGATCTATTGTTATGTCTTAATGTTATTGGCTGTAAGGATCTTTAAGAATCCTGAAACACATTTGAGTCATCATTTGGAAACTTGGCTTATTCTATGCAGTACAGTTTTTTTTTTTTT
>NW_011448070.1:0-619 GCF_000754665.1 Bison bison bison | reverse complement strand
TGTTTTGTTTTGTTTTTTTATAAAAAGTGGTGTGTGGGTGCCTTTAAAGCAAAGAAATAATTTTGACTTTAAATGTGTACACTGCTATGTGAAAGTAAAAATAATTCACTAGAGAGATGATTAAGGAAAAGCTTTATAAACCAAACAGAGAAATAGAATTATTCTGGGGGGAAAAAAAGACATGATCACTCAGTAATTGTTGCACTGGCCAATAGTAACTGCTGCTTTTGGGAAGACATCAGATACAATCTTTACAAAAATAAAAGGAAAGAAAGAAAAGAAAGGGGAAATGCTCATTCATTCTTATGTGTCTTGATTTTTCACTCATATTGTGGCTCATTCTTTCACAAGTGTAGCAATATCTTAATACATGAAACATGTACTTTGCTGCTTTGAAAATTTTTCACTACAGTAAAAGAATCTTTATAATTGCATCATTTTACATGGTAGCATTCATAAAAGAAAAAAAAGTCAAGCACGTTATAAAATTCCATGCCCCTAGTATATCACATACCCCCTGGAAACATCCCAAGCTTTTATTGGAGCAAATCAGCTAAGGTTCCCATGGAGGAAAAACAATGCACTAATATAGGAATCTCAGGACACGTACTTTTCATCT
>NW_011448069.1:0-619 GCF_000754665.1 Bison bison bison | reverse complement strand
AGCTAGCTTAGACATCACAGAATGTTGGATCAGGAAGAGTGTTGCAATCCAGATGAGTGATATTGATCAGGAGGAAAACATAACCCAGAGATAGCGGTCACTGAAGCAGAAACACAAAAGATAGGCCATTAAAATTCTGGATAAATCAGAAGCTTCTAAAGTCCTCTTAACTGCTTGTCATCCCTCATTTTCTCAACTACTACATACCTCCTCAACCTCTTTTCCTGAGACAATCCTTTTTTTTTTCCCTTTAAATCTGAAATCACTAGTAAATTTATGTACTCAGGGTTTTATTTTCTGTTATGCTTCTTACCCATTGTTCTTATATCTTGTTTTATATATGTTATATATCTTATATCATATTTTCTATCTATTCTGCTCTTGGGCCATGTTACCCTGAAGAGAAATAAAACCCAAAAGACAGAGGGTACTTGGAGATTCAGTTGCTTAGTTGTGTCCGACTCTTTGCAACCCCATGGACTGCAGCACATCAGGCTTCCCTGTCCATCACCAACTCCTGAAGCTTGCTCAAACTCATGTCCATCATGGACATCCAACCATCTCATGCTCTGTCGTTCCCTTCTCCTCCTGCCTTCAATCTTTCCCAGCATCAGGGTCT
>NW_011448068.1:0-619 GCF_000754665.1 Bison bison bison | reverse complement strand
CAACCACTGCCTATTTGAGTGTTTTTTTCATACTCATTGTCTGTGTCTATTAGGTAAAGCTCACTCTGCCCTACAGCATTCTTACAGTTTTAAGACTGACACTTCTTGGAAAGAGATACATGCCTACATCCTCAATTCTGCTAAAATACCTTTGACCAGTTGGGATTCAATCTCATTTTCACCTGAATATGTTATACACAATCATTTTGAAATTCTCTGACATTTATTAATTACAAAATTTGGGGATAAATTTAATCCAAGTCCTAGAAGGTTCAAATGAAATAACACTGGGTAAAAAAATAACATAATAGGAAAATAAAACAAACAAAAAACTGGGTGTGCTGAACCATATGAAATTGCTGTTTCTATAAGTCAAAACGGTTGAATATTGGCAAAGTGAAATGGTTCAACCCGTGGGTTGTTAACTGCTATTGTTGTTAGAAAAATGATTCTTACTCTCCAATTCTCCCTTCCTGTAAACATTTCTATTCATGTGAAAAGTATTGTGGGTAACTGGTGCTGGGGGGTGGGGTTGAATTTGCCCATTATTTTAATTCATAATGCATAGGCCTTCTTAATTCTTACCATAAAAAAAAAAAAAAAAAAAAAAAAAAAATTT
>NW_011448067.1:0-619 GCF_000754665.1 Bison bison bison | reverse complement strand
GTTTAGCTTTTTTAAAGTTATTTGAGTATATTTGTAATAGATACTTGGAAGTTTTTGACTTTAAAATGTAGTCATACTCATGGACATTTTTTATTTTTACCTTGTTTGTTTTTCTGATAATGGGCAATATCTTCCTATTTCTTTCCATGTCTCCTATTTTTGTTGTTGTTGTTGTTGATGAAAACTGAATATTTTGGATAATACATCTTAGAAACTCTGGTTTTTGGTCCTCCTTCTTCAAACACACACAAACACTTCCCCTTTTTTCTGTTATTCACTTTTATAACTGGTTAGTGACTGACTTGATTATTTTATCAAATTATAGCCCCCTCCTAATGTGTTAGGTCTCTGATGTTATTCTTCAGGGGCACAGCTTGATAAAGCTCATGATCACCTTGGATGAAAGTGGTTTTAATAACACTCACTTTGAATGTCTTTTTCCTAGCTGTATACACCTACTAACTTGATGATTGCTTTATTATTTCAAATTTACCCTGTTATATAATTTTCTCCATAAAAGAATAAAACAATTCTGCCCCCTTTGGGGGAATAGATCCTGATATCAGTGTTTGAGATTTATTCTGACCCAGGGAGGACTCCGCCTGCCTGTCTCTTTCCT
>NW_011448066.1:0-619 GCF_000754665.1 Bison bison bison | reverse complement strand
CCCTATGGTCACCTCTCTCTCTATGGTCACCTCTCCCCATGGTCACCTCTCCCCGTGGTCACCTCTCCCTGTGGTCACCTCTCCCCGTGGTCACCTTTCCCTGAGGTCACCTCTCCCTGTGGTCACTTGTCCCCCTGTGGTGACTCTGTCCTCAAGATCGCCTCTCCCTATGTTGATTTCCCCTGGACATCACCTCTCCCCATGGTCATTTCTCCCCTGTGGTCACCTCTCCCTGTGGTCACCTCTGTCCCTATGGTCACCTCTCTCTCTATGGTCACCTCTCCCCATGGTCACCTCTCCCCGTGGTCACCTCTCCCTGTGGTCACCTCTCCCCGTGGTCACCTTTCCCTGAGGTCACCTCTCCCTGTGGTCACTTGTCCCCCTGTGGTGACTCTGTCCTCAAGATCGCCTCTCCCTATGTTGATTTCCCCTGGACATCACCTCTCCCCATGGTCATTTCTCCCCTGTGGTCACCTCTCCCTGTGGTCACCTCTGTCCCTATGGTCACCTCTCTCTCTATGGTCACCTCTCCCCATGGTCACCTCTCCCCGTGGTCACCTCTCCCCGTGGTCACCTCTCCCTGTGGTCACTTACCTCCTGTGGTCACCTCTCTCCCTGT
>NW_011448065.1:0-619 GCF_000754665.1 Bison bison bison | reverse complement strand
AGAGAAGGAGAAACATAGCATGACATTCTTTATATGTGGAATCAAAAAATAAATGAAACATATTATATTCCTTACAAAACAGAAAAAGATTCATAGACTTAGAGGATGAACTTATGGTTGCTGGGGATGAGGAAGGATGGGGAAAGGGATAGTTAGGGAGTTTGGGATGGACATGTACACACTGCTATATTTAAAATGGATAACCAACAGAGATCTACTGTATAGCATATGGACCTCTGCTCAACGTTACGTGGCAGCCTGAAAGGAGGGAGTTTAGGGGAGAATGGATACACGTATATGTATGGCTGAATCCCTGCGCTGTTCACCTGAAATTATCACAACATTACTAACTGGCTATACCCTAATACAAAACAAAACATTAAAAAAGTTAAAGTAACAAAACTAGAGTACAAAACCATTAAACTTGACTAAATTATTTCCAAGCATCTATCTGCAATTGTGTTAGTTTATTCTTCAGGTTTAAAGAAATGACTGAATAGTCAAATACCTACTTCAAGCATCATGTCTTAAACCCCTAAACTTCTGCACAATCACTGATAATATGACACGGAGACAATCATTCCTAATCAGTGTTTTAACAAGTCAAGTTATTCAGATT
>NW_011448064.1:0-619 GCF_000754665.1 Bison bison bison | reverse complement strand
TCTTCAGGCCAGAAAAATGGCATGTTCTCTATTCAGCTTTTAGCTACCCTGCAACTGCATCTTGTCCTTAAGATAAAGCCCAAAAAATGGTCAACTCACCTTATATTGGTTTCTTCTTACGAGTTTCAACTCCTCTTTAAAATCTGCTTCCTTTTATTATTCTGGAGCCCTTGTATTTTAACCAGGGTTTATAGTTGCTGTCTATGGGAGGGACCTTAAGGTTCTTCATCACTTCTGTGTCTGTAACCCAGATTACCATGTAAGGTATTGCCAGGAAAACCTTTCACTTGCCATTTGTTTTGATTATCACTCTGTTTTGCTGAGGCTAGAGTTAGAACTGATATAAGGTGAATAAATATAGGAAGAAATGGAGATAAATAGATTCTTCTCTGGAGTCATTCACAGTGAAAATGGAACCTAAGATTCCTAGCCTATTTATATAAAGTCAGATATTTTTATAATTTGAAGTATTTTATGTGTGAAAGTGCAAGTTGCTCAGTTGTGTCTGACTCTTTGCGACCCCTTGGACTATATAGTCCATGGAATTCTCTAGGCCAGAGTACTGGAGTGGGTAGCCTTTTCCTTCTCCAGGGGATTTTTCCAACCCAGGGATCGAACC
>NW_011448063.1:0-619 GCF_000754665.1 Bison bison bison | reverse complement strand
ATAAAATCATCAAGCTATATGTATAGCATTTCATTTAGAGTCAGTATTCCTAATATAGGCCAGGTCCCACAGATGAATAAAGGAAAAGCCAAGAACCGGTAGAAAATGGGCAAAGGGCATGAAGAGTTAACTCACATAAGAGGAAATGCAAATGCTTAATAAACATGAAGCTATTCAACCTCATAAATGTGAGAGATGCAGATTAAAACAATGAAATAGCAGTTTTTTGGCCATCAGGTTAGTAAATAGAAAGCAGAGTGCATGAATAGAGTACTGCCTGGATAGCTGAGCGGTGAGAAAAAACTTGGTGGGAGTGTAAATTGCTATACTTTACTTACAGTCTCCTGAAATTTAAATTGTCTGCATCTGCTGATTCATTAATCCCATCTCAGAATCTATCCTACAGAAATAAAAGCACTATTAAAGTAGAGATAGGTGTACAAGGATGTGCATTTTGAAGTAGCAGAGCTGTCCCTTGGAACGTTCATGTTGTGGAATAAAACTCAGTCCTCAGAGGAGTTAGGCCATCAGAAGGCTGCCCAGATTATATTTTTAAGACAAAAAAAGTGTAAGTTATAGAATAATATCTGTGGTACCATCCCCCCCCCTTTTTTTTTTT
>NW_011448062.1:0-619 GCF_000754665.1 Bison bison bison | reverse complement strand
TACTCTTACATGCATTACCTTAATTTTCACAACCACGGATTTCAGACCCAGGTGGCCTGACTTTAGAGTTCACACATGTAATTCTTACTCTACATGGCTTCTCAAAAACCATTAAGGAGAAAGATTTGGAGACCATATTGGAAATTAGGTGGTAGTGAATTTTTAAGCCTCAGTGAGTGGGAAGTCAGGTGGACCCATGTTGTAAGAGAGGACGTGCTTCATTGGGTCATCCATAGTCTACCTGGCTGTCTCCCCCAGAGAGAAGGCGTGTTCTCCAGGCCTCGGGTATCAGCAGACATGCAACTCTGCACATCGGTAGGTGGTTTGTGTGTGTATGTTTTCTCTTTTCCCCCCACAGTGTATTTACACTCAAGATTGAGCTAAACATCCATTTGCTTGAATACACGTGAAAATACCTTAGCAACTTCCTGCAGCTCTGGCCTGTTGCTAAGCAGTGACCCTAGTGTTACCATGGCAACATCATCTGAGATTCCGGAGTGCTGCTGGTACCAGCCTGCTGTTCCTGATGTGACTTTGGGAAACAGGGTTAGGAGGGTCTCGGGAGCACACTCAGTCTTTAGGCTCAACCTTGCCCTGTGTCTGCCTGAGGGAAACTGCC
>NW_011448061.1:0-619 GCF_000754665.1 Bison bison bison | reverse complement strand
GAACTGATTTTACTGAACAGCTATCATAGCAATAAACATTTTTTAAGCCGTGGTAGTGAGCATAAAATATATCAATACCTTAGCTGGGAATTTCTTGGTGGTCCAGTAGCTAAGACTCAGCCCTCCCAGTTCAGGAGGCTCAGGTTCAGTCTCTGATCAGGAAATTAGATTCCACTTGCTGCAACTAATTAAGAGTTCACATGCCCCAACTAAGACAAGGCGCAGCCTAAATAAATAAATAAATTTTTTTAAAAGATGCCATAGTTAAAATATAAAATTTAGCAGATATAAGTACATGTTTAATTATCTCTAATTTTGCCCTGCTGTCTAACCTGATTAGAGTATAACATTTCAAATACTAAATTGAAGAGTCAAAAATACTAATAAGCTTTCTTCTGGTAATACCCTCCATAGAACACCAGGCACATTACTATAGTTAAACTAGCCGGGTTTATTACTCATCAAATTGAGGGATGTCAACGCCACCATGGGGAACTCTGGAGTATCTTATTAAGAAGGTGTTAACAATTATACAGTGGAAGTAAGAAATAGATTTAAGGGACTAGATCTGATAGAGTGCCTGATGAACTATGGACGGAGGTTCGTGACACTGTACAGG
>NW_011448060.1:0-619 GCF_000754665.1 Bison bison bison | reverse complement strand
TTGGGCTGTCACTCTTCTCAGGGGCCAATTAAGCCAGTGTTTTGTCCCTGGGCAGTGGAGGCAGGCGTCCCTGGCACTCTTCCACTCCACACTCCATTTCTTCATTAGCTGTCTCCAGACAGCCCGTGTAAAGTTGGCATTTCATGCTCAATATTCTTGATGAAAGTGGAACATCAGAACCTCAGCAGGGTGGACACATGGAGACTAAGTGAGGCTCTGGCTGAAGGAGTTATCTTCTCCAAGCGAGGAATCAACAAAGCTCCTTTTGCAAGGCTGTCTTGTATTATTATTGTCATTATTTTTGTTGTTGTTGTTATTTTCTTCTGTTGCATCTAAGTACAAATAATAAATGGTGTCTTGCTTTCTTACATATATTTCATCATCTTCTCGCTGATAGCAATCTTTGCTTCTTGTTATAATAAATATTGATTGGCACTGTTAGGAGGCATTAAGGCTTTAAGCTTCTGGCTGCCTGCTCCCTGGCTCACAACGTGGGTGTTAGGGAAGAAGATTGTATTATCTCCTCACACACCTGTTTTGCCATTCACCTCGCTCCTGCAGCAAAACTTGGGCTATTAATGCCATGGGGAATTGGCTTTTCTGTAATGTCACTTTCTCT
>NW_011448059.1:0-619 GCF_000754665.1 Bison bison bison | reverse complement strand
CTGTAGCCGATCAGACTCCTCTGTCCATGGGATTTTCCAGGAAAGAATACTGGAGTGGGTTGCCATGTTCACAGAAGCTGGTATAAATGAAGAGACCTCCCAACTGACAGTTCAGTTCAGTTGCTCAGTTGTGTCTGACTCTCTGCAACCCCATGGAGCAGCATGCCAGGCTCCCCGATTTCTTGATTTCAGCCTTTTTCTTTTTGTTCTACAAAATGGAAAGTCAAGACAATGCAGTGGCAACAACTCATTACTTACAGATGCAGTGGTAACTGTGCATGGTACTTCTCCACGGTGGACACTCATCATGGTAGAAAATGCGGAAATCACCGCAGGGGTATTAGTCAAGCGACCATTTTCAGCAAGCAAATCTGGGAAAGTGAACATTTTTCACTTAAGTCATATTCATGAAGCAGTATATTCACCTCAAACGCAAACTGACATGGCCTTAAAATACTATATTCAATGTCAGTTAAGGATGTGGATGGAGAAGCTGCAACCTGTTATCTAAAAAGAATATTCAATTTTTTTTTTTTAAAAGAATGCACCAACGAGGACTTAAATGTGTAAAGGGGTGTGTCTCTTAAACGAATCTGCAATAGATTTCTTCATCACAGCT
>NW_011448058.1:0-619 GCF_000754665.1 Bison bison bison | reverse complement strand
ATGTACTCTGCATATAAGTTAAATAAGCAGGGTGATAATTTCTGAGCCTCTATCTTGAATACCATACTTTTTACCTTATTTGAAGTTATTGTGGATTTGGGAAGTAGCTGAAATTTTTCAGTTTACAACAGTATTATTTAAAGTTCACCATTAAAAATCACAGATAGAAAAATATCATTTATAGTCCCTTCTCTCTCTGGTCATTATAAATAACTTAAAAAGAATAATTAAGGTAATGTTTCAAAGGACTTTTCAACATTCAACATACCTGACATTTGTCATCCTAATGCCTGCAAAGGAATGCTTGACTTAAGAGGAATTTTGCTTTTTCACTATAGGAAGTGCACCATCCTAAGTGCACATGCTTTCTTCAGTTCCCTTAAGGATTAGAAGAATAGTTATCATATTTTTTCTGTTTTTTTAAGTTGAGGTATAGTTGATGTAAAATATTGTGTAAGTTACATATATACAGCGTAGTGATTCACAATTTTTTAAGTGATTCACAATTTTTAAAGGTTATATTCCACTTTTAGTTAATATTAAATATTGGTTATATCCCCTGTGTTGTACAGTACACCCTTGTGCCTTTTTTATTTTATACATAATAGTCCATACCTCT
>NW_011448057.1:0-619 GCF_000754665.1 Bison bison bison | reverse complement strand
CCATTTCTTTGCTTAGATTTTATAGTTTTTGTTTGAAGATCATTTGAAATTAGTATTGAAGCATTTTTAGGATGGCTGCTTTAAAATTCTTGTCAGATATTTCCAAAATCTTACTTATCTTGGCATTAAGTTCAGTTGATTATTTTTATTCAATTCATTTGTGATTTTCCTGACTTTTTTTTTATGGATACTTCTTAATAAACATCTTAGACATCTTGGGTATTAGGAGACTGTTGAAACCTGTTGGCTTTATTTAAACAACTTATTCAGCAAGCAATCAACTTATTTAGGTTTAGCATTCAGGTCTATGTCTACATTTGTGAACTGTGATTCCAATGAAACCTAATTATCAAGGTCTCTGTGGTGCTATTTTCATCTGCTTGGCTTAACTCTTACTGGTGGACCTCCCATTGTTTTTTGCTAGAACTATTTTCCAAGATGGATTTTGCTTCTAAGGCAAGGCTGCCTGGTACCTCTAGTGAGGAAAAGGTGTCACCAGCCAGGAGGACTTAAGAGCTCTTCCCAGATCTGTTACCAGTTGTAGCATGATCTCTCCTGCTTTGAGCAGGGATAAAAAGTACATCCTAGGCTGTGTACTAGTGACCAGATCAAGTTTCCT
>NW_011448056.1:0-619 GCF_000754665.1 Bison bison bison | reverse complement strand
TAAGGGATATCTTTCCATTTCTTTGAATAATCTTCAATTTCCTTTATTAATGTTTTATAGTTCTCAATGTAGTCTTTCACCTCTTTTGTCAGATTTATTCTTACATATTTTATTATTTTTATGCAGTTTTTAAAGGGGTTGATTTTTTACTTTCTCTTTCTGATATTTCATTGTTAATGTAAAGAAATGCAACAGATTTCTGTATGTTAGTCTTGTATGCTAATACCTCTTTGAATTCATTTATCAGTTCTAGTATTTTTGTTTGGAGTCTTCAGGGTTTTCATGGTATATGAAGTATCATGTCATCTGCATGTAATGATATATAAATCCCAGCCATAGCAATTAGATGAGAAAAAGAAATAAAAGATATCCAAATTGGGAAGAGACTTCCAATGCTATGTTGAATAAAAGTGGTGGTCATCCTTGACTTGTTCCAGGGTTTAGTGGGAATATTTTTGGGTTTTCAGCATTGAGTATTACATTGGTTGTGGTTTGTCATAAATAATTTTCCCCTCTATACCCCTTTGGAAAGAGTTTTTATCATGAATGGATGTTGAATTTTATAAACTGCTTTTTCTGGATCTGTTGAGACGATCATGTGGTTTTTGTCTTTTGTTGT
>NW_011448055.1:0-619 GCF_000754665.1 Bison bison bison | reverse complement strand
TCTCCCAACAGCACACCAGACTCAGAAGACCTGGGTTTGATCCCTGGGTTGGGATGATCCCTTGGAGAAGGGAATGGAAGCCCACTCCAGCATCCTTTCCTGGAGAATCCCATGAGCATAGAAGCCAGGCAGGCTATAGTCCATGGGATTTCAAAGAGTCAGACTTGACTGAGCAACTAACACTATGTCTACCAATAAAGATCAGGAGACTGTTCTCTAATGTGGATTTCTGTGTTGATAAGATTACACATTTTATCAAAGAAAAAGAAACTTCAACCCTGAATAGTTAAACAGAAGCACATTGTAGTATATGAGTCATAGACCATGTGCCATTTGGCAGAGGGGGAAATTTGTGTTGGCATGAGCAATTCAGAATTGTTGGAGGATTCCATGATTAGGTGGCCAAAATCTGCTGACCAGTGCTTAGAAATCTTGCTTTCCCACTTTGAGCATCTAGATTCTCTTAAGTTTATCAGAAGACCATATTTTTTTCTGGAAGACATTAAAAACTCAGTCTGTTTTCAAAGAGATTTTTCAGAGATGAGGATAATTTACTACATAAGAAGGTAGAGTGAGGAACCTCCCTGGTGGCCCAGTGGTTAAAACTTTGCCTTCTGGT
>NW_011448054.1:0-619 GCF_000754665.1 Bison bison bison | reverse complement strand
GATGCAATGGACGTGAACTTCAGCAAACTCCAGGAGGTAGTGAGGGACAGGGAGGCCTCACGTGCTGCAGTCCATGGGGTCGCAAAGAGTCAGACACAGCTGGGCAACTGAACAATGTAGAAGATTCTACTGTGGCAAAGCATCTTTGCATCCATTATATCAGCTCTGAGAGATGGATGGGATGAAGGTTACCAAGTCAACTTAATAGATGACTGAGCTGAAGTACAGAGGTTCAGCGTGATGCGCAATGGCACAAAGCAGTAAGCAACAGGAGCGAAGTCTTGCGACTGCTGCTCCAGAGCGGGCCTTACCCTCCTGCAAGATACCTCAGAGGGCTGCCAGGCCACACTGCCTGAGGAACACCACTACAGCTAGCAGCAGCTCTTCCTGGGGTGGCCTCCACCACTGGCCTCTGCTTTCCTGCCTGCTGCCCTTGGGCTACAGCCCACAGGAGTGCTTAAAGATGTGCCCAGCAGAGCTGGCACAGCAGCCAGAAGAGGAGGCTTTCCTCTCACTCTGGAGCCACTAGATGGGGCTTGAGCCAAAGGTTTGGGTAAGTGAGGAGTCCAAGGCAGTCTCATACATCCATACAGCAAGCTCCATCTAGTGGCTCCAGAGT
>NW_011448053.1:0-619 GCF_000754665.1 Bison bison bison | reverse complement strand
TTCCCAGACCAGGGATGGAACCTGTGTCTTCTGCATTGGCAGGCAGATTCTTTATCGCTGAGCCACCAGGGAAGCCCCGCATTGTGTCTTAGTTGTGGCATATGAGATCTTCCCTGCGTCATGCAGGATCTTTCATTGCATTGCACAGACTCTAGTTGTGGCATGCGGGCTCAGAAGTTGCAATGGGCTTAGTTGCTCCAATGTGTGTGCGATCTTAGTTTCCAGACCAGAGACCAAGCCTCCATCCCCTGCATTGCAAGACAGATTCTCAATCACTGGATCACCAGGGAAATCCCTCTTCTTCATTTTTTATTGTGAAATATGTCCTACTCAGACTGTATTGGGTAAACTCATATTCATATGTGTATTTTATATCAAACCATGTAAAATGTTAATATTTTCTCAGATTTGACATATAAAATGGCAGTTTCATGCTTTAACATACTATATACTTTTTAATGAACTGCTTTAAAGTTAAAGCAAATTCTAGCATATACACCATCCAGTTTTAAAAATACAGCGTTGTTTTCTGTGTCCCTCCCTGGTACCTGCTCCTTTTTCCCCTTTCTAGGTAACACTGTCCTGACTTTATGATCGTAATTTTTTCCCTTTATGGCTT
>NW_011448052.1:0-619 GCF_000754665.1 Bison bison bison | reverse complement strand
CTTCGCTGATAAAATCTGCCCTAATTCTTTGCTAAAGTGTTCTCTATAGTTTCTTATATAGCTCTAGGGAGTGGATGGAAAATGAGTTTGTCTCTGACAGAATTTTTCTAGAGTCTAGAAAAGTTTCAGTCAGCTAAATCTCTACTCTTAGCTTCTGTCTCTGTTTCAGCATGTGTCACATTTCTCCTGTTGAGTAAAAAGATTTTCCTCCACAAGCTGGTGGGAAGGGCCATGTGCACTGTTGTCTTTTGAATCCCATAGGCTTAGTAGTGCCCATGATTAGTGATCAGTTCATGGTGTTCCTTTCTGTAGCTCAAAGGAGTAAAAGCTTTGACATCAGTTTGATGTGTATTTTGCTCCCTTAAAGATTTTTCTCTCCCTGATCAGCTCAGACTCCCCAACTAAATGCATGGCTTATGACTGAAAAACAGTCTCTAGGTTATAGTACATTCAGATCTCTGTCTAAAACACATTTGAAAGTTTAGAGGCATATGGATGGAAGTGTATCTAAATTCCAGTGAGTCTTCAATGTTCTGCTTTTCACACACATACACACACACACACACACACACAAAGTCTATTTAAGAAAAAACAAACAAAAAATATAAACCCTGACTAG
>NW_011448051.1:0-619 GCF_000754665.1 Bison bison bison | reverse complement strand
TAACCACTGGACTGCCAAGGAAATCCCACAATTGCTGGTTTTGATAGCATATTTGTGTGAGCGTGATTTGTTTTCTTTAATGTATATTTACCTGGTGAGCTTTTCCATTTATAATTTTCTTGCTTCTAGTTGTGGCCTTTTCTTTTCTGCTTAGAGAAGTTCCTTTCGTGTTTGTTTGTTTATTTCCCTTTTTATTTCTTTTTGGCTGTGCGGGGTCTTCATTGCTGTGTGGGCTTTTCTCTAGTTGCAGCAAGTCCATTTATAATTTTCTTGCTTCTAGTTGTGGCCTTTTCTTTTCTGCTTAGAGAAGTTCCTTTCGTGTTTGTTTGTTTATTTCCCTTTTTATTTCTTTTTGGCTGTGCGGGGTCTTCATTGCTGTGTGGGCTTTTCTCTAGTTGCAGCAAGTCCATTTATAATTTTCTTGCTTCTAGTTGTGGCCTTTTCTTTTCTGCTTAGAGAAGTTCCTTTCGTGTTTGTTTGTTTATTTCCCTTTTTATTTCTTTTTGGCTGTGCGGGGTCTTCATTGCTGTGTGGGCTTTTCTCTAGTTGCAGCAAGTCCATTTATAATTTTCTTGCTTCTAGTTGTGGCCTTTTCTTTTCTGCTTAGAGAAGTTCCTTT
>NW_011448050.1:0-619 GCF_000754665.1 Bison bison bison | reverse complement strand
ACTACAGTATTTTTGTCTGGAGAATCCCCATGGACAGAGAAGCCTGGCAAGCTACAGTCCATGGAGTCACAAAGAGTTGGACATGACTGAGAGACTAAGCACAGCACAGCGACCTCTTAATTTATATCCTTCAGCCCTTGGTCACACCAGAAGTTGATGGAAGTCATTTAGGAACTCAGATTCATCAGAATTTATGAGATTATTTTGTTCTAGCTTTAAAAAGTTATGTCTAGAATAGACTTTCATACACGTTACTCTTACACATATATCCATGTAAAATCCTAAGTACTCTTACACACATATTCATGTAAAATCCTAAGAGATACATTGTATATGTATGTGCATCTTTCCATCTTTAGATCTTGTAGTTCTTTGTTTCCTGGCACGTGAATAAAGAGATCTACCAAGTTAATTTGTAGATCCTGCCAAGATTCCCACAAGGATGAGCTTGTGCCTCTGGGTATTATAAAGAACGCACAGAAGGACTTGAAGAAGTATGAGGCGGTTAGAGTGGTGCCCATGCACTGCCATCATAGCAAATCTTGTTAAAATGTGATAGAAGAAACTACTTCTTCCATTTAACTTCTTGGCTGTTATGTTCCATTCAGTTTTGTTTTTT
>NW_011448049.1:0-619 GCF_000754665.1 Bison bison bison | reverse complement strand
TGAGATTTTGGTAAACTTTGTTTTCAAAAATCCTGTCTCAGAGGACTTGAGTCAATGTCTTATTTTATCCAAATTGGTTTTCACTTCTGTAACTATTATTAGAGTTGTTGAGTTTTGCTTGTACGTGTTGTGGATCCTGTGGTTCCCACGTTTTGTCAAAAACAGAGTCACCTGAAATATTTCTGTGGTTGAGATGTGCAATGAATTTAGCTGGCTGTTTGAAAACTCTCCTGATTCTGTTAGCTGTTTCCCCTGTCTTCCTGCTGGTTCTCATCATTCCTCTCTAATTTTGAATGTGGTTAAGGGGAAGAAAGGCAAAATAAAAGTCTATTTTGAAGCAAATGACACCACCCATGACTAACTATATACAGTATTTGTGACTTTGGACAGTTTTATTATTGCACTCTCCAGGGCCCACAGCTTGCTGCTACTAAATAAGAAATCTCCATTGTGTATTTTTATGGCCTAAATTCACACATTGTTATATATAATATTTGTCTTTTACTGAATGCTTGGATCCCTCTGTCTCTCTCTCTCTCTCCCTCTTTTCTTCAGATGCAGAAAAATGGAGAATAATGGTAATAGAACAACAGCCATTTTATTTTTAGGGATTTCCATG
>NW_011448048.1:0-619 GCF_000754665.1 Bison bison bison | reverse complement strand
TTTTTTTTTTTCAGCACTTGAAAATTACTGTGCCATCTCCTTCTGGTCTCTGTGGTTTCAGATGAGAAATCCATGTTTCAGATGAGAAATCCATGTTATTTAATTGTTCCCCTACAAGGAATACACTTTTTTCTTTCTTCAAATTGAATAGTCACAACTGAGTTTCTAGTGAATTAGTATAGAGAATTAGGCCAGATTATTCTAAAGTTTATCCACAGATACAAACTCATAAGACTAACCTAGAAAAATCAGGAAAGAGAGTAAAGGGGGACATGCTCTCCCAAAAAGCTATAGTAATTAAAACACTATGATATGTATAAGAATAGACGAATAGATCAGTAGGACAAAACAGAGGAAAGAGACATAGATATAAGGGAATTTAGTATTAGAAGAATGTAGGGTATATTTTAAAATTTGGTGTGCAGAAACACTTTCTAAATGAGAGGAATTCAAAGTCAAAAGGGAAAAGACTGATAAATCTGAATGTATAAAGATTTCAATGTACAGCATGCATGTGTATACACACACACACACACACACACACACACATACACACACACACACACACAACCCCAAAGGGAAAATACAAGTAAATATTTATGCAAATATGTGTCTGAAA
>NW_011448047.1:0-619 GCF_000754665.1 Bison bison bison | reverse complement strand
GGCCGTGGTTCAATCCCTGGTTAGGGAACTAAGATCCCACAAGCTGCGTGGTGTGGCAAAAAAAAAAAAGGGAAATACAAGCAATAGAAACATCTATAAGATACTGCACTGATTTCATTTTTTCCCCAGAGTTGTGTTCTTCTCACACACAAATACAAAAGCTAAAACTTACTTTCTGAATGTGGTTGTAGAAGATATTTTTTCCTTAAAAAATGACAGTATATACCAGAATGCCAATATCTCTTGAACAGCTGAGCACTGAATGAAATTTTTAGTTGGGTCCAACTTACTGATGGCTGTTTTTCATGAAGTCTTGAGGACTGTGTAGTCTTCCATAGAATGAGAGTTCACCAACCACATCTAACAACTCAATCATGAGGGAAAAAATGAGATGATGATAAAACTGAAGATGGAGTAAAAGATATTTGCACCATTTATAAAAATGAGAGACAAAGGAAGAAAGCCTATTTTTTTATGTTAAACATATGGTCCAGACTTTTCATTAGTTGCTTGGAGAAGCAGAAGGATGGATGACCAATATAGATTTCGACGTGTGCGTGTGTGCTCAGTCACTTCAGCTGCGTTTGGCTCTTTGCGACCCTATGGACTATAGCCCATC
>NW_011448046.1:0-619 GCF_000754665.1 Bison bison bison | reverse complement strand
TGGGGTCACAAAAGAGTCTGACACAACTTAAGGATTGAACAACATCTCCTGCACATTGTCCCTACAGCATCACAGTGGGAGACTGTGATACTCGTGTCCTCAGCCTCCATCCTGGTGCCAGTGGGAAGAAGGGAGAGGAGACGGGGCAGTGAGAACAGGGGAGAGGGTCCTTGCCATTCAGGGAATCTGTCCATCCCTGGAGCTAGACCTGCTCACACAACCTCCTCCAAACAGCAAATCTGAAACCACCTAAGATGCCATCACAAGAAGCCTCCTGGTAACCACTGCATGAAGAAACACCATGACTTCATAGGCATCCAATTATTTAAAACAAACTTCCTTATATTGACATGAAACCAGCTTCTCTAGTACTTTCTTTCATTGGTCCATTAGATATACCATATTTATATCAGACCTTCAGAAAATATAAGTGGCCAAAAGAAGAGGAACAGGGGCCTCGATGCTCCCTTGCAGATCCTCCTCCTAATCCATCCCCACAGAGGCGTTTTAACTTCTTTCTTGAATTGTTTTGAAAAGTCAGGTCCTCAGACTCACATCTGCTGCTGCTGCTGCTGCTGCTGCTGCTGCTGCTGCTGCTGCTGCTGCTGCTAAGTCGCTT
>NW_011448045.1:0-619 GCF_000754665.1 Bison bison bison | reverse complement strand
CCAAGAGTCAAACACAGTATAAATTTTGAGTGATAATGATATATCAAGGCAGGTTCATCAATATGTACCACGCTGGTGGGAAATATTGTGCATGAGTGGGGCAGGGAATCTATGTGCTATCTCTGTATATTGTTTTTGATTTTACTGTAAACAGAAAATTTCTCTGAAAATAAATCTATTAAAAAGACAAATTATTTTTATAGGAACATGTTAATACTGTTGTAGGTATATTTATTAAAGAATATATATTTATTAAAGAATATTCTAGAATTACATACTGAAATATTTATTTCTAAAAGTTTTAGTTCCTGGGACTCATTTCTGCATAATCAAAGGACAAAGAGTCTGAGTATGGTTAAGAATAAAAGAAATTGTCATGATGTAATAATTGTTGAGGCTAGAATAGGTACATGACAGATATCTAACACTATCATCTCTACTTTTGTAGTAATGTGACTGAAAGGTGAGATTTAAAAATAGTTTTTCTTAAGCCTATCAAGATTCCCACTATATTCACTGGAGCTTTAACTTAAGCTCATGCTTACTCTTTGTATCTTTATTTAAATAATAACATTCTAATCATAGTCCCCTGGAGAACATGAAAATTATGTTGTCTGTT
>NW_011448044.1:0-619 GCF_000754665.1 Bison bison bison | reverse complement strand
GTGTGTGTATATATATATATATATATGTATATATGGATCATAAAATTGTTTTATAACCAACTTTCTATTTTATACATAGTGCTGTCTGGAAAACATTTACATAAGTCATTAAATCATCTTCTATTATCATCACATTAGCCACATATTATTTCATTACTCCATCAAATGGGGTTTTTTCCTTCTCAAATTACTTAAACAAGCTTTAATTTTCTTATCTTTTTAATAAACATACATATCACAGGTATTTTGGAGATTCATTAAAACCTTCAACAGACTGCCTGCCATAGTAACCACTTGGGACTAGTAACTTCTAGGTGTAACTTCTACTTTTATTACTTCTTCTACTACTAGAAGTTATGAACCCTTCCCTAATATTGCATTTTCAAATTCTCAGTATTTTTATTTTATAGCTATTTTATTAATACAAATTAATCAATGTTTTCTTAGACTAAAGAACTAAAAGCAAGCTTATAGGATCAAGATTTATAGAATCATGATTGTAACTGAAAAATTCCTGAGTATTTTTATTATTCAATGAACAAGGTCTGAACATCACCAGGAGGAAGGCACTGTGGGAGGTGCCAGAGTTACGTGTCACACACACACAGGTTGTGGCTGG
>NW_011448043.1:0-619 GCF_000754665.1 Bison bison bison | reverse complement strand
ACGGGGCCCCTAACACTTCTCAGCTTTTCTCTACCAACGGGGCTGAGAATCCTGCCTGTGCTAATGTACCTAAAAGCCTCTGGAGAAATTTGGGAAAAACCACAGCCACAGTTAACACCAGAGGATTTAAAAGACTATCCTATCAGTCTAGAATTTTTCCTTTTTATGGTTAGATTATGTTCTTAGTAGACAGTTCGGCACAAACACTAACCATCAAACTAAACGTTTAGCCTCCCAGCTAAGGCTAACAGCAGGCTGAGAGAGAATATTTACATTTGGCCCAGAGTTCTGAAGTGAAAAAGCTGATACACTTCTCAGCTCAGGCAGGCGGCAGTCTTTAGAGACGACTCCCGTCCAGCCTGTGAGAAGAGGGTGGAAGTGGCCCAGGGGAGGCAGAAAGCCAGGGCCTGGTCCCATTCACACAGCAAGACAGCCACAGCCTGAGTTGTTCCCCACAAGGAGGCCAGGAACAGCTGTACTCACATCCTGCTCCACGCTGGTCAGAAACACGCTGGGCTTCTCTGAGAGCCAGGCCCTTTGGAGACTAAGAAACCCAATTCCTGGGTTATCAGGGAAAAGAAGTCAACTTCCATGAATCACCAGGGAAAAAAGTATATTT
>NW_011448042.1:0-620 GCF_000754665.1 Bison bison bison | reverse complement strand
GGGGCAAGGTCAGAGGGAGTTCACCTAGTCACGTGCTGCCGTGGGGCACAGCACAATCGGGAACAGAACCTAATGGTGTGACTTCCGTTTGGCTGCCCTCTCAGACCACGCACTTTGTACAGAACACTGCCATCATTCTTCCCGAGTACCTACTGTATACTGACATGTCATGGCTTCCACAGAATTCATGATTGTTGTCCTGGCTCCAAACCAGGAAAGAGAAAGAGGATGCATTTGAAGGAAATTGGCTAGATGAAGAAATCTATGCCCATATGAGTGAAGTGATTCTCCGAAGAGCTGGTTAGTGAAAGACTGCACGTAGGAACAGGTCTCCTGACTTTATGCCTCTGCCTCTGAGAGGGGACAACTATTTGACTTTGGATATTAATAACATTTTTCCCTCTCTAGCTTTCTTCATTTCATCTTTTCCACACAACAGATTGTCACTAGGCTTCTGACAAATTCTTTTGACAGTCTTTATCAACTTAGACAGCTTATTAAAAAGCGGAGACATTACCTTGCCAACAAAGGTCCGTCTAGTCAAAGTTATGGTTTTTCCAGGAGTCATGTATGGATGTGAGAGTTGGACTATAAAGAAAGCTGAGCGCCAAAGAATTGAT
>NW_011448041.1:0-620 GCF_000754665.1 Bison bison bison | reverse complement strand
GGGCATTGGGAGAAGCTAGTCCAGGTACCTATAATTGAGGAAGTGACCTGATTGGGACGGTGACTAGCTTATGTTGGGCAGTTAATTAAAAAGCATACATTTAGCACCTACTGTGTGCCCCAGGCCCTGTGCCATGTGGATGACAATATGGTTAAGGCCCAGCCTCTCCTCCCAAAGCCTTCACAGTATTCTTGGGAAAACAAGACACACTTTTGTTTTGTTTTGTTTTTTAAATGAACAGATTTTGGTAACAGTTCAGCTCAGTCATAGCAGGCAAGTGACAAAGTAGTTCATGACTAATTTCCTTGTGACTGGTGGAAACAGCAGTGGGTGTGGGGGAGTGTTTTCTGGAGGCTGGAGAGGGCCTGGAAAGCTTCCTGGAGGAGGTGGGAGCAGATGCGGCTGCATTTGGTGTTATCTTCAAGAGTAGGTAAAGTATAGATAGATAAGTGGGAGGAAGATGAGAGCATCTCTAGTGGTGTCCAGGAGGGGAATCGCCTGGCTTGAAGGTGGGACTCAGAGATGAGGCTGGCAGAGGAGTTTAGGATGGATGCTGACTGCTTTCAGTATAACGGATAGAGAGGTGTGTGTGTGTGTGTGTGTGTGTGTGTGTAAAAGTT
>NW_011448040.1:0-620 GCF_000754665.1 Bison bison bison | reverse complement strand
TTGCTTAGTGCGAAGTACTGTGTCATCCTTCAACATTCGTACTTATTTCACTTTTACTTAGAAAATGATTTAGTTGGTCTCTGGGTAACAGTTTTAGTGAATTTTTAAAAAGTAATGATGAGTTTTTAGTTCTGCTACTTAAAGGCTTTTCCCCCCTGTTGTCATCTAGTGAAAGGAGAATTTTGATCTGAAAGCTCATTTTGCTTCCTCTGTGGATCTTAGATACATGAAATAGTTGTATGAGCATCGCTATATACACAACTTTGATTTCTGGATGTCAGATTTCAGTGGTTGCTCTTGAACTCACGGTGGGTCTGTGTAGCTGGCTTTTTGACCAAGGTGAACATGGCAGGTACAGATTGGAAGTGACCCGTTGTTCCACCCAGTGCCTCTTTCAACCAGCCCTTTCAACTTATTCCTGCCTGCTGCCAGATAGCTTTCACCACAGGCCCAGGAGGTATCCATTTGCTTTTAAGATAACGCAACCCTAGTTTAATTTAAATAAGTTAACCTCTATCCGGAGAAAGCCTCTCCCTTGCCCCCCTTGCCCGTTCAGGGCTTCTCCGCTCAGAGCCTGCCGCGCTCTCGGTGGGGCTGTGGGGGGCCCTGCTCCGTTCCCC
>NW_011448039.1:0-620 GCF_000754665.1 Bison bison bison | reverse complement strand
CACACACACACACACACAAGCTGGGTTAAACCCAAGTTTTGTGGGGCTTGGGCAGTTTTCAGTTTTCTTAAAAAAATGCAATACTGTGAATACAATTCAGATTTAAAAGTAAATATATATTTAGAATGAGAAAAGAAAGAAGAGCAAACTACAAATTACCACCAACATCACAAAAATCCAGAGAGTATTTTTTAAATGTCTACATATTTTTTTCCTATGAGCAAGTGACACGGAAGCTTAAGCTGCTAGTAGGAGAAAAGTCAGAATGGTGTTATATCGAAATGAATGTGTATTACTTGTGGAATTAAAACAAAAAAGGATGTTTTAGAAATCAGTAATTCTGAATAGCTGATAGACTACTTTTTACCACCCCAGGGGGTTGGGGAGCGGTGGGGTTTCCCATCCAGGCCCTGCAGTGACTTGACTGAACAGGAACAACTCAGCAGGCACTCCCAGCTCATTGCATAACAGGCAGCCGGCTTACAAATCTGTGTCAGGCCTAAGATTCACTTTATGACAAAGGTAAAAAGTAGTCTACCAGCTATTCAGAATTACTGATTTCTAAAACATCCTTTTTTTTTTTTTTTTTAAATTGCACAAGTAATACAGGCTCTGCCATT
>NW_011448038.1:0-620 GCF_000754665.1 Bison bison bison | reverse complement strand
GGGAGTAAGATGTTCATGATCACTGTTTTCCCAACTTGAGGAGACAAGCTCAGAGAGGCTAAGAAACTTACTAAATGTCACCAGCTCTTCACGACTGAAGCCCATTTCCCGACTCTGAGTCTTGTGCTCTTGTCACTACACCAGACTGCCTTTCCTTTAAAACAGAAGGAAAGGAAGGAGATGAGTTTGTGGCTTGGGAGGAAAGCAGCGTCAAAAAATGGTGTTTTGATTTTTAGGGTGGAAGCTATGTAATAAGCAAACAGGCTTTGGAGGGAGGAGCCAGAGGCATAGTGACAAAAGGGCCTGCACACATGCGCAGTTGTGTCTGACTCTGTGACCCCGTGGGCTGTAGCCCTCCAGGCTCCTCTGCGCATGGGATTCTCCTGGTAAGAATACTGGAGTGGGTTGCCATTTCCTTCTCTAGGGGATCTTCCCCATCCAGGGATTGAACCCATGTCTCTTAATATCTCCTGCATTGGCAAGTGGATTCTTTACCACCTGGGAAGCCCTGATGAAAGAGCAAGAAACTGTTATTATTACTATTATTACTACTATTGCTAGTAGCTATTGCTTTTATCATTACTGTTACAGAGGCAGGAAGGAATGGAATCCCGTGTGTG
>NW_011448037.1:0-620 GCF_000754665.1 Bison bison bison | reverse complement strand
ATCCCTGGGTCAGGAACATTCCCTGGGGAAGGAAATGACAACTCACTCCAGTATGCTTGCCTTGGTAATTCCATGGACAGAGGAGCCTGGTGGGCTACAGTCCCTGGGGTTGAAAAAGAGTCAAACACAACTTAGTGACTAAGCAACAACAACAAATGGTCTCCAGCTGTTTAAGTGTGTTATAACCCCAGATATTTAGTAGTTCCTGGGTGGTAGTTAACTGTGACTCATTTTCTCAAACCATGTTTAGCTTGGTGCCCAGGATCTCATAAGTGCTAATAAATCCTGTGCTGATTGAAACTGGAATTCAATAGGGGCCTATTAATTACTGTGCTTAAGAGGGGAGGGATACAGATGTAAATAATTTCCCACTGAGGAAGTCCTAGTCTAGTGGGGGATTTAGAATAAGTATACATCACAGAAATAGGTTATGTAAAAGCAGGGCCATGACAGCACAAAGGATACATGTTTGGGGTAAACTTCCTGACACTTTGAAGTCAATGTCAGGAATGACTGTCAAGATCTTTCACAGAATCTTCCAGAACATTGGGCTGGATAAACCATGGTTTGACCAGGTCTATCTTTTTTTTTTTTTTTTTCAACTGGAGTATAATTGCTTT
>NW_011448036.1:0-620 GCF_000754665.1 Bison bison bison | reverse complement strand
GTTTTTCAGAGGTTGCAGCTTTTAAAAAATCTCCTAACATCAGTTTTACATTTATCCTTGTTGTGGCTGCTTTTTTTAAGTGGAACTAATAATCAAGCCTTTTTAGGGCAAGTTTATTGTTCTGGGTACAAGTGTCCTGCATCCAACCCCACACAGCTACCTTCCCGCTATTAGGTGGGAAGAAAAGCTTTCGGGTCCTTTCATTATTCCTCCTTTGTCCTAAAGCCAGTGGTGTGTTTTTGATTTTCAGAGAGAAAGGAGAGTGTGTTTATGGTTTGTCTTTATTTTTAGACCCTTCAATTCTTCCTCTCACAGTGTATATTGTTATAGCGATCTCAAGTTCTAATTTATTTGTTGTTAAAATGCTCATTATGCATTTGCCTTATTTTGATTGAAATTAAATAAGTACAAAGTTAACGGAGAGTGTTTCGGAGTATGCTTTGAAAAGAAAATCGAGTCCGAATGTAAAATCAAGATGGACAGACGGCGGGACAGATACCCTCCTGGGATTTCAGGCACAGGAAGCCACTTTTGGGTGAGGTCACTGGCCATTTAGTGACAAGGCAGCATCTAACTTATTCCAGGGTTTTTTTTTAATAAAGCATAAGGACCAGGAAGAG
>NW_011448035.1:0-620 GCF_000754665.1 Bison bison bison | reverse complement strand
AGCCAGGCCATTGTCCGATACGATGCTGGTAGGAAATCCAAATCTGGAAACTATCTCCCTAAGCAGGCACCAGGCTACCTTTGATGTTCTTTCAGTGCAGGTAGGAAAACCTTCTACCCATCCCGAGAAAGTACATACCATGACCAGCAGATAATGGTAGTGTCGGTGAGGTTTCATTTCAGGGAAGTCCACTTCCAGGTGTTCAAAGGTCAGCATGCCTTTTACCAGAATCCCTGAATCTGTCTGTGCCAAGAGGCAGCATTGACCTGTGAGCAGGCAGTGCAGTTCTGAGACTTCGTCCTGCTTAAGAAAAAGAGTTGGTTTTTTCCCTTTTAGGGGATAGAGTTTAGGACAAATTGGGGATCTGTTCTTGGGTCTTAGTGGCTCCTCATTATGGTGTTTATTGATATAAATGAATCAGTGAATGCATGAATGAATAAATATATGTGTAAGTGAATAAAGACAAATGGGTCACACGTGGGTATCCATGTTGGCATTCAAAGTTGGTGGGAGGATGATATAGTCATATATTTAGAAGCCTGGTGGCAATGGTTAGCATTTTTGGTATTCAAGTATACAGTGTGTAGATTCTCAGGTAATTGAGATAATATGATTTATCT
>NW_011448034.1:0-620 GCF_000754665.1 Bison bison bison | reverse complement strand
TTTACTCATCACTCTGGTCGTATTTACGTTACTGGAGTTCATATGTTGAAGCTATAAAATGAATAGAAGCAGCTTGTCCTGCTGTAGTGGATCGATGTGGTTACTAACCACAGTGAGTTAAGTAATGGATATTTTTAAATTGAGCCTAGCTGTAGTTTTATATATTATTAGCCCAGTTTCAAAAGAGCTTTTTATTGTATGAAATATCAAAGAGTAGGGCTGGGCAGAACTCCAGAGAGTACTGTAATAGTAATGAGTCACCAGTGTGTGGGAAATCTTTTTCAACCAGGCTTTTAGAGTCAAGTTGGCCTGTCTGGATGATCCCCATTCTCCAAGTGAGTTGTTTTCTTTCCCAAAGGAAAAGAAAGATTTTTTTAACAGCATATGTATTCTACAGTTGCTTTTGCTAAGAAAACCCAACTATGAATACGGTCTATGAGTTTCTTTCCTTGGGAGGGTTTCTTTCTGGCTGTGAGCATAACTGAAATGGAACCCAAGAACTTAAATGACCATCAGTGTGTAGAGGAGCCAGTTTGGAGATGGAAAAAGTCACGGCTAGATAAGAAAAAAAAATGTGTTTAGCTTTCTGAGGAAGAAGAACGAAAGCAACGTCTAATTTT
>NW_011448033.1:0-620 GCF_000754665.1 Bison bison bison | reverse complement strand
ATGTTTTTTTTTTTTCATTGTTTCCATCTATTTTGAGGAAAGTTAATATTGTTGAAATTGCTGAAGAAGTTAGAGCTCTTTGGGATTCCGGGTCTCCAATATTTAGCAAGTATCTTCCTACTCTCAGATTCCAAAAGGAAATTTGAACAGAAGATCCACTACTTCAAAATACCTTCCTGTGACTATCACCACAAACCATTCTGTGGAACCCCCAGCTCTGGTGAGGTGGACCAAATCACAGGAAAGCCACAGGGAAAATATTTGACCTTTAGTCAAAAACCCAGACTAAATGAATAAATAAATAAATAAATAAAAAGGCTCTTTGGAAATTTATGGTAGACTCACATATAAATCTCTTTTGTTCCTGTCTCTTTTTATTTATTTTTAAATTAATTATTTTTGAGTATAGTTGTTTTACAATGTTTTAGTTTCTACTGTACAGAAAGTTTAATCAGCTATACATATACATGTATCTCCTCCCTTTTAGATTTCTCTTTCATTCAGGTCATCGTAGTGCATTAAGAAGAGTTCCCTGTGCTATACAATATGTTCTCATTAGTTATCTATCCTACACATAATAACAATAGTGTATATGTGTCAATATCAATCTCTGAATACCT
>NW_011448032.1:0-620 GCF_000754665.1 Bison bison bison | reverse complement strand
TGAGGTTAGTGGTTTGCTTACGAATGGACAGAGCTGCCGCTGGGCAATTCTCACTGCCTCCTCCCTTTGCTCCTCTTGGCAGCAGGACAGGGAGAGGCGCACAGGCTCTGTAATTGTTTTGTTTATGCCAACCCTTTTATGAGGAATAAACTTGAGGCTTAGAAACATATTGTTAGCTTGGAATGCGACATTTTTAAAACTTCCTAATCCTCACATCTACAAGATTAAGAAATTAAGAGAATATTTTCTAAATGGCAATGAAGCTTACTAAAAAATATTAAATTTTTAAGTCCTTAAAATTCAAGAAAAGGTAAGCAATGATAATATAAATGCTCCTTCTTACCACCTAGAGGGAAAAGGCTTGCTTGGCATGGCTAGCTGTGGTTAGAAAGAATAGCCACATTAGATTGTGGTTCTTACCTACGGTTTCTGGCAAAAATAAAGTCTGGACTTAGTCTCTGGAGGCAGAAGTTGGAACTTGGTCTTTAATTTCTGGTCAGTTTCTATTGCTACCAAACAAGGAGAAGCAAGATTTCCTCCTGTGGATTGCTCTTGGGACTAGCCTTTCTGTTTATCCTGTTTAAGGAATCTCCTCTATAATAAGTTTTCAGAGCTTTTTG
>NW_011448031.1:0-620 GCF_000754665.1 Bison bison bison | reverse complement strand
TTTTTTCCTTTTCTATATTCTGGAATAGTTTAAGACTGGAATTACTAATGTATTTTTCTACTTGGTAAAGCTTGCCCGTAAAACTTTTTAAATGTAGTGTTCTTTTTGAGGGAGGGTTTTAAACTACTTAGCTTTTAAATTGTTGTAGGATTATTAGCTTTTCAATTGTTGTACCATTATTCAGTTTTACTATTTGTTAAGTCAGTTTTAGTAGTTTACAGTGTCCTAGAAATTTATCCATTTTGTTTATGATTTAAAAAAACTAGTGGCATATAGTTGTGTATAGTATCATCCTATTTTGAAAGAATGCACTCACAATGCCTCCTTTATTCTCTGTACCATCTGCGCTTGTTCCCTCCTTATTTCTCATATTGCTTATTTATAGCTCCTCTCTTTTTTCTTGTCCATTCTTACTAGAAGGTTGTCAATTTTGTCAGCTTTTTCAAAAAACCAAATTTGGACTTTGCAGATTATTGTGTATCTGTTTACTCTTTTTTAAATCTCTGATGTTATCATTTAAAATTGCCTTTCTTCTGTTTCCTTGGGATTTGTTTTGCTTTGAGACTCTTTCCTTTAAAAAAAAAAAAGTGGGGAGTGAGGACGAATTTTCCTTCTCTTGT
>NW_011448030.1:0-620 GCF_000754665.1 Bison bison bison | reverse complement strand
GTGCCCGATGAAAGATGGCACTAAGAATGGCAGGGTTCTTTCACATTCAGTACTCTGCCATTCTTAGTGCCATCTTTCATCGGGCACCCTCCAGGGCACAATGGTCAATTCTTATGGCATGCTGTGATGTTGAATCATTCCCAGTCAGTGGTGGGTAAGTGACTCCCCCCAGCGTTATATGGAAAATAGGTCTCAGGAAGTGCCATAGCTGTGGGGTTCTCTGCAGATTACTTGGTCTGGTCCCAGGAATCCTACAAATATGGAACAGTGTGTTGGTGAGGGGGGCTGTGGCTGGATAGCAAAAAGTTGGAAGAAACAGACAATATTTGAGCCTCCTATTTTAACAGTGGGTTGGATAAGGAGGAGGTGTGTTTGTCTTAGCCCAGTGGTCTCACCAACAGTAAGGACCTGGAGACTTGTTAGAAAATCACATTCTTGGGACCCATCCCAGACTTACTAATTCAGAGACTCTGGAAGTGGGGCTCTGCAACATGTATTCTCATAAGCTTTCCAGGGGCATCTGATCCACCAAAAAGTCTGAGAACTGTATGTCACCACATGCACAGCCTTTATGACCAAAACCACAAAGACGCTGAAAGGGACTGTGTAGGGTGTACTAG
>NW_011448029.1:0-620 GCF_000754665.1 Bison bison bison | reverse complement strand
GAATTAAATAGTTATTGAATGACTAAATGAATGGCGAAAGAATTAGATCCTCAGTACTTGTAACACAAAGAGCATAAAGGAAGATTTGCAAACAGACTATACCTCTCTGACGGTTCAGCACTCTCGTTTGTAGGTATTCAAATTCAAGTTACAAACATTTTTTAATATAGTGAGTTGTCGGGTATTGATTATTGCTTATGGCTACCTACTTGTCTCTTCCTTTCACTTGGAAGCCCAGGGCATTTAACACAATGCCTCACACATGTTTTTGGAAAAATGAAAGAAAAAAATGAGTAAATAAATGAATATAAATAGGGAAATAAATACCCATGCCGATATTCTTGCTTTCTTCTCAAATCGTATCGTCTGGTGGGTGTACAGTGGCTCTCTTGGAGGCGCCACACTCCAATGCTCTAGGCAGCTTCCTGAGTTCCTCACTTCCTATGAAATGAGGCTTCCCTTTCAGTCTTGCGCTCTACTGATCTCAGCCGAGCATTTCTTGACTCATGGTGTCTTCACTTTTTCAAAGGCAGGCAACGTTTCTCAGATACCCTGCGTGCATGCACGCTCTGTCGTGTCAGTCACGCCTGACTTAGTGGACTGTAGCCTGCCAGGTTCCT
>NW_011448028.1:0-620 GCF_000754665.1 Bison bison bison | reverse complement strand
TGAAATGAGGATAGCAGAGCTTCACAGGGGTATAACAAGGACAATGAGGTCATGTATGTAAATCTCTTCACACGGTGGCACATAGTGAGCCGTCAACAAATGTTAGCTGTTAGTGCCATTACCACACAGCCCAGGACACGAGTGGCGATTAAAGCCAAGGACAAACAATGCAGACCGGAGCAATAAGCCCTTTCACTCCCCGTGAGCCTCCAGAGAGATCTGAGCAGAAACTGAGCGGAAGCTGGGCCGCACAGAGGGGAAACTCGTCGTCAGCACCTCTGAAATGTTTCCAGACACTCCCCAGGTGTTGCACTCTAATTCGCCATAGTCTCACACTGGGCTCCTCTCCTGCCCTGGCCCCTGCTTCCTTTTCAGTGGTCCCTCCAGCAGGAGAAGACTGAGATGATCCATGAAGATAATTCACTGGGATAAGAAAAGAAAATACTAGGACTCCCATTTATATTTTTATGGGGTTTTTTAAACTTATATTTTAAAATAATCATAGGACTCCCATGGTGGTCCAGTGGTTAAGAATCCACCTGCCAATGCAAGGGACACAGGTCTGATCCTTGGTCCAGGGAGATTCTGCATGCCATGGGGCAATTAAACCCGTGCGCTAC
>NW_011448027.1:0-620 GCF_000754665.1 Bison bison bison | reverse complement strand
GAGATTTTCCAGGCAAGGATACTGGAGTGGGTTGCCATTTCCTTCTCCAGGGGATCTTCCCAACCCAGGTCTATTGAATAACACAATGAGAAAAGCAGGGGTGAGCCACAGGGCCAGAACTGGAGGGAGGGAATGAAGTGTGGGAATGGAAATGGATCCTTGGATTTGGTGATTAAAAAGGTGTTGGTGGCCTTCACCAGAGTGTGGTGGGTGTCCTCCTTCTATCCCCATGGTGGCAGGGGGCGGGGGGGCTCTGCTGAGGGCTTATCTTTGAATCCTCTGTTTCTAGCAAGGTGCACCTGCGCTGCACTCAGGAGGTGGCCCCACGCCCCAGACCCCAGCTCCCTCCCACACATCCCACTGGCCCCCTTAATGAACAAAGGACATAAGGAAGCTAAAGCTCCTGAGAGTAACTTAGAAAATGACATTTTTGGCCCTGCAGAGACAGTGAAGAGAGGAAATGTTGAGACAGAAACCAAAAACCCTTGGTTTATGACTTTGAGCTGGGGCTGGGGGAGGGGAGAAGGGGACTAGCTTTCATTGGCTACAGCCACCACATCAAATATAAGTAAAACATGAGAACAAGAACCACATGAAGGGAGAGAGCACCAACCTCGGGG
>NW_011448026.1:0-620 GCF_000754665.1 Bison bison bison | reverse complement strand
TAGGCCCTGCCACCACTGTGCTTGGCTGAGTTCACAAATCTCTTGTAACCTGTAGCTTCCCTGTCACTTTTCTGGCTCTCCTCTCCTGCTAAGCCTTGTTTTCTGGCAGTAATTAGAACTTTCTGCCACTGCCATAGCTACTGCTGCTGCTGGAGCCACCATAGCCACCTTGATTTTGTGGTTTGGCAAAGTATTGGCCTCCACCACCATACGGGCCAGAACTTCTGCCTCCAAAATTTCCTCCTTTCATGGGTCCTAAATGTAAAGATTGTTGTAATTGCCAAAATCACTGTAGCTTCCGCCACCTCCAAAATTGCTTCCATCATTACCAAATCCATTATAACCATCCCCACTGCCACCATATCTGCCACCACGATGGCTGCACCAAAGCCACCTTGACCACTGAGGTTTCCTCCACGACCTCCACCAAAGTTTCCAGAACCACTTCGACCTCTCTGGCTGGATGAAGCACTAGCCATCTCTTGGTTAGAGAGGGCTCACTTCACAGTAGTGGCCATTCACAGTGTGGTATTTCTGAATGACCAATCTTATCTACGGAGTCATGGTCATCAAAGGTTACAAAAGCAAAGCCTCTCTTTTTGCCACTGCCTCAGTCAGTC
>NW_011448025.1:0-620 GCF_000754665.1 Bison bison bison | reverse complement strand
ATGTATTACTACCCGATACACACACACACACACACACACACACACACACACACTGCAATAGGCTCAACATCCAGAAAAACATCAAGCATATTCTTTTTTATAAAGTGAGCCCCTCAGATTCCTGAAATCAATTTTAAAATAAGTTTTCATGCTCTGCTTTAGATAAATTCAGAGAATGCATTTAAAATCCATTCTTTCATTGGTATTTAGGTTACTTATAAGGTTGCTATAACCAACACATATATAGTGCTCATTAAGTATTAAATACGTAAGCTCTTTATAGGTATTAACCAATTTGATCCTTACAACATCTAAGTAGAAGTTTTAATTTTCCCCAGTTTATAAATGAAAATGAAGCATAGAGATGTTAAATATCTTACTCAAGGTCACACTGCTCTTACATGACAGAGGTAGGAATTGAATGGGTGATCTATTTTCATTCTCCTTGAACTTAATCACTAAGCAACACAGCTTAAAACTTCATGCTGGACTGCATAATAATTTATTATATACTGTCTTCTTTTGAGCAAATTTATTCTATTTCTGATGATCTCTCTTATTCTGGTGGAACTATTAGAATTATCACCACTCAAGGAGAAGATTTGTACCAGGCAAAAGCT
>NW_011448024.1:0-620 GCF_000754665.1 Bison bison bison | reverse complement strand
GAACATGGAATAGAAATACATTGACCCCCAAGCATCCACTTTATTCACATTCATTGACATTCATTGATTTTTTCACACTCATTCATTACACACTCAATGAACATGAATTCGAGCAAACTCCAGGAGACAGTAAAGAACAGAAAGACTAGCTGCAGTCCATGGGGTTACAAAGAGTTGGACACGACTTCGCGACTGAACAACGAACAACATACACTCACAGATGTTCTCCTTACATACATCAGCTTTGGTATATATCCACATACACAAATTCAAGTGAATGATCTGACAGGATGGAGGGAGAAGATGAACAGGGAAATGATTGGAGAATTGATGCAGTTTACATAACAAGAGTGAACAGATTTTTAGAACAGAAGGTGGATGACAAAGGTATCAATGTTGATCATTTTCATATTTTTGAACATACATTTTAGCTTTGCAGATTTGTAAGTAATATTTACCGTACCCTAGTTGTTCAATACTGTAGAAGTAACATAATTTCTAATATGTCATGTAGTTTATTTAAAATAGGCAAGCCATGGAATCAAAAGCATGGTACAAATGAACTTACTTATAAAACAGACTCACAGATATAGAAAGCAAAACTATGGTTACCAAAGGGG
>NW_011448023.1:0-620 GCF_000754665.1 Bison bison bison | reverse complement strand
ATGGGGTTATACAGCTAAGGGAGGTTGCACTGGAAAGAGATATCAAGAATATCACTCAATATACTGTCCTAGATTTCCTATTTTCTTTTGACTACTATACTCTCATAGACCTTTAGGTCCTTACTTGACTTGCTTGTTTATCAGTAATGCCCTCCTCCCTCTTTTCAATGCTTCTTCATAGAGAATACAAATTTCATCTCCTGTGAGGCATCTCCTGATTTCCATCCCCTGCCATGTTTGGATAGAAACAATGTGCTGTTCCCTGTGCTTATGTTACAAGTTATAGCATCTGTCTTCTGTCCTGACTGATTGTTCACAAGTATCTGTCCAATTAGATTGAAAGGCTCCCAACTGTAGGAAGAGTCTCTGGTTCCTCTTTGTAATTCTATTGCCTGCATAGGTTGACTTCAATGCGCCTGCCACATAAAGCTTGTGTGTGGTGTATAATCATGACCTGCTCAAAATACTGAAAGTATCCAATTGTATTTATAGTCAGCATAATCATAAACTTTACTTAGCTACATTTATACATTTCTCACAGCAAAATATGTTTATACTGAACAACTGAAATTCAGTACAAAATGGTAGCTTCAGAAAATCCTGTATTTTGCTAATAAACT
>NW_011448022.1:0-620 GCF_000754665.1 Bison bison bison | reverse complement strand
TCTATAAATATGTATGTACATTTTACACACATATACATATATGTGTGTACACACATACATATATGTGTGTATACATATACATATATGTGTGTACACATATACATATATGTGTGTACACATATACAGATATATTGCTTTGCAGTATTTGTGTCACAGGTTTTTGATTAATAGGTGGAAAAATTATTTAGATACTTGTGAAAAGTGAAGAATTGATAATTCCATTTATTCTTGGTAAAGCTGTCAGCTTTCTCTGGCTCCTGAGACTAAACTGATGAAGTAAGTTTCTCCACTGAAAGCATTCCTGGACAAATGGATTGTGTGTGTGTGACCTGAAGGTCTGGAGGTACCCTTGTTTAGCTTCTAACTCACCGTGGGGCAGAGAACACTGCAGGAGCCCTTATGGAAGTTAAGGGCTGAGCATCTCCTCTGCCAGGAGCTCCTCCACATCTGCACGCCTTATGGGGCTCCCTGATGGAAGAATTGATGCTTTTGAAGTGGGGTGTTGGAGAAGACTCTCGAGAGCCCCTCGGACAGCAAGGAGATGAAACCAGTCAGTCCTAAAGGAGATCAACCTTGAAGAGTCACCAGAAGGACAGATGATGAAGCTGAAGCTCCAATAC
>NW_011448021.1:0-620 GCF_000754665.1 Bison bison bison | reverse complement strand
GATCTTTCATCAAAGGAAGTATTTATTTTCAAAGTTCTAAAAATAAAAATTTAATGTGGATATCAGAAAGAAATAGTCAGCTAGGTGAGATAGATAGATAATGCACTATACATACATACTTACATTCACAGACTAATGCAAACACATATAAAGTCTATTACTTATGATTGACACATACTACAAGTCCATTCATTCAACAAATATCTATTAGACACTTGTTATGTATATGATTTTTTTCCCACAAAGTCGTGAAGAGTGTCCCTTTTAAATGCCCTTAATAACTGAAATCTCATTACCAAAGAGCAGCAATGCATTCATTTATGATAAGAATAACATTTCTACTCCTTTGTGTTTATGCTACATGCATTTTCATGTTTTCCTTCCACATCTTCTCATAGCAAACATCATCCATCATTCCTGGCTACAGGATACTGACTTACTAATAGAATGAGAAATTTGGGGACATAAAGAGGAGACAAATATAGTAAATTATTTTCTGCAAATATATATATATATATATATATATCTTTCAAAAATAAATAAACATAGCTTTTTTTTTTCTGCTAAGATGAAAATTGTATACTTCTGTAGAAACAAAGTATAGCAATTTCACTGCATTT
>NW_011448020.1:0-620 GCF_000754665.1 Bison bison bison | reverse complement strand
TTGTTATTTAGTATCTCACAGTTTGGTAGGTCAGGAATCTGAGCACAGCTCAGCTACGTGCTCCTGATTCTAGATCTCTCGTGGGGTTGTAGTCAAGCTGCCAGTTAGAGCTGCGGGTTCATCTAAAGACAGCTGATGGGGTCCATAGTTCCTATACAAGGAAGCTTGTCAGCAGACCTTGGTCCCCTGCCTCGTGGGCCTCCCCACAGGCTGCCTCATGACAGAGCAGCTGGTTCCCTACAGGGCAAGCAACCTAAGAGAAAGCAAGCACTCAACACAGAAGCATAGTCTTTTTTACAATTCAGCCTTGAAGATGATATCCTATCACTTCTTCCATATTCTATTCAGTAGAAGTAAATCAGTCAAGTCCACACTCAAGGGAAAGGCATTATGCAGGGCAAAAATACCAGGAGGCAGGGGTCATTGTAGGGGGCCATCTTAGAGGCTGCCTATGACAACAATACATTATGAAACTCTTTAAAGTCTTGTCTTAGACGGAGGTTATATGGATATGTTTCTGGAGTGTCAGACTTTATTTTTCTGGGCTCCAAAATCACTACAGATGGTGACTGCAGCCATGAAATTAAAAGACGCTTACTCCTTGGAAGGAAAGTTATGAC
>NW_011448019.1:0-620 GCF_000754665.1 Bison bison bison | reverse complement strand
CCTCTGTTCACATCCCACCTCGGGATGTAGGTAGCGGCAGGGGGGATGTGAACAGAGGCCCCGAGGAAGGTGATGACCCTGCAGCCCGCTGGGTACCAGGAGCACAGCGCAGCCTGTGCTGAGCCCTGAAAAGAAGACAGTCAGCTGACCCTCTATGCAATGTTTCAGTCTCTTTGGTTCTGACCTGAACACAAGCCACAGGGAGTGATGGTGTTCCCGTCACCGTGATGGGAGTGGCGGCAGCAAGCCTTCCAAGGTAAGGAGTGGCCCCTTCATCCTGACATTCCCACCAAAGTTCACGAAAATGCCCCAGCTGTCTGGGCTCACCCATCCTTGCTGCTGGCAAAGCTGGGTGACCGTGGCCGTGCCGGCTGACCCCTCGATGACTCAGCTTCCTGGTAGTGAGCTCATAAAATGGCCCAGGCAGGAAGGAGTCAGAGAGCTATAAACAGAGCCTTCCAGAAGCATCGGCTACATGGCTCCCCTTGATTCCAGGGTGGGACTGTGGCCATTCAGCATTTCTAGAATTGTCTGAATGAACAGTTCACAGTCTTCTAGTATTGCAGTTAAAGGTTTCAAGTAAATTAAATAGACTACCATTTCTTGGCAGATACTCTAGG
>NW_011448018.1:0-620 GCF_000754665.1 Bison bison bison | reverse complement strand
TTCTGTGTATTCTTGCCAATACAATAAGATATTCTTCTTAATATATTCTGCTTCTGTTAGATCTATACCATAGATCTAACATAATAATCATCCTTTATTGAGTCCATCTTTGCATGAAATATTACATTGTTATCTCTAATTTTCTTGAATAAATCTCCAGTCTTTCCATTCTATTGTTTTCTTTTATTTCTTTGCACTGATTACTCAGGAGGCCTTTTTTAGTTCTCCTGCTATTCTTTCAAACTCTGCATTCAAACAGCTATATCTCACCTTTTCTTCTTTGTTTTTCATTTCTTTTCATAGCTATTTGTAAGGCCTCATCAGACCGCCATTATGCTTTTTTGCATTTATTTTTCTTGGGGTTGGTCTTGCTCCCTGTCTCCTGTACAGAATCATGAATCTCTGTCCATAGTTCATCAGGCACTTTGTCTATCAGATCTAATCCTTGAATCTATTTCTCACTTCTACTGTATACTCATAGGGGATTTGTTTTAGGTCATACCTGAATAATATGGTTTTCCCCCTAGTAGTTTTCCCTCCTTTCTTCAATTTCAGTCTGAATTTGGCAGTAAGAAACTCATGGTCTGAGCCACAGTCAGTTCCCACTCTTGTTTTTGCTG
>NW_011448017.1:0-620 GCF_000754665.1 Bison bison bison | reverse complement strand
TCTTTGCACCTGCTGCCTGACACTACTGCATATCTGCACAATTAGCCCTTATGTAGGTTTTTCTCCCTTCTGTCAGTTTCTACAGAATATCTACCTTACAACTGCCATCCAAAGTACTATTCTTACTCAAACTATATCAAACCCCACTTCCCTACAGCTATTATATATAGCAACATCTTATTTTCTAGACTTAAAAATTTTCAAATTTTTGTTGCTGCCATTATCTTTCAGCTAGTCAGTCACAAATCTTTCTAATATTTGAATATTTGTTCTGTTCATCAATATACGAAGCTCCATCTCACTAGGTCCCCACCCACTGAAACCAAGAACACTACATTACTGTGTAGTGACACAGCAGCATTATGGCTCATGTTCTTTTAACAAGTTACAATTTATTGAGCATATACAAAGTATCAAATGCTAATAATGCTTTACAGACCACTCAGTAATTCTCAGACAACCTTGAGGAACGATTTTTCAGTGTACAAATAAGGAGACTAATCAGAGAAATCAAATTCCCCAAGTCATAGAGTTACTAACAGCCAAGATTCAATTTGGCTCTCTTGACACCAAGGCCATGTTCTAAACTACTATGTACGCTGCCTCTGATAGAAGTTGTG
>NW_011448016.1:0-621 GCF_000754665.1 Bison bison bison | reverse complement strand
GGGGAGTTGCAATGATCAATAGAGATGAAGTTCCCACCTTATGAAGCTTATAATGAAGTGAATGATCCAAAGACACACAGCAAATAATTATACCAATACAAACCATAACCACCCATTCCAGCTATCCAGATCAGAGCTTCTTCCACTGTATTATGCTGGTCTTTTTCTCAGTGTGAGAGTGATGGTCATGATCACAGTATTTAAATAGGAAACCCTCCTTCCTTCCAAATGTCCTTCCAACTCCCCAGAGTATCTCTTAAGTATCACAGCCCCCTAGTTATATCATCCGTACAACCCTTATTTATCTGAATATGTGTTTATATAAATAATTGTGTATTTATTTAATACCATCTCCTCCAAAAATACAGATTCCGACAGAAATGTATCTTGTTTCTTTCACTATCATACATGTAGCTTCCAATGCAGTGTTTGGTGCAAGATCAATACTCAAAAATAGCAGTTGTCTGACTGAATGGATATAAGCAAATCTCTTTCTAAACACTATTACTATTGCTTTTTGCCGATTTTATATATATATATATATATATATATACACACACACACACACAGATTGCATGTGCGTGCTTAATTATAAGCATGTGCATGATTAATATTATATAG
>NW_011448015.1:0-621 GCF_000754665.1 Bison bison bison | reverse complement strand
TGGTGGTGGTGGCAGAGGTATCCTTGAGAGTTCAAAGTAATCCTGTCTTTGGCAGAGGTTGAAAATAGGGCAGGTAATATAAAAATGTTGCTTAGTATTGCCTTAAGAGTAAACGCACAGAGACTGACTGCTCCCTGTCTCTTTTTATCTGAAATTTCAGACTCAATCCTCAGAGAAGAGTCCTCTCTGATTCTGGTAAGGTTCTAAAACAACCTGAGAAAAGAAGTGATCCTTAAGTATTAAGTTTATGAACAGCTGTGGGTTTACTTCATTAAGCATTAAGCTATTTTTTTTCCTGGATGAGACTGTTTCTAGGACCTATTACATACACTTACCTTTTCAATCTCAGTTCCCTGGTGGCTCAGACGGTAAAAGAGTCGGCCTGCAATGCAGGAGAGCAGGTTCAATCCCTGATGCTGACCCTGACGCTGGGAAAGAACCTGATCCTGGGAAAGATTGAAGGCAGGAGGAGATGGGGATGACAGAGGATGAGATGGTCAGATGGCATCACTGACTCAATGGGCATAAGTTTGAGCAAGCTCTGGGGGATGGTGAAGGACAGGGAAGCCTGGTGTGCTGCAGGCCATGGGGTCGCAAAGACTCGGACACGACTGAGAGACT
>NW_011448014.1:0-621 GCF_000754665.1 Bison bison bison | reverse complement strand
GCTGAGGGTGGTTCTCCACAGTTCTGAGTCACACAGGGAGCTGGGGTCTTACAGCAGAACTGTGGAGAACCACCCTCAGCCCCCAGCCCCACCAGTCGCCTCCAACACACTCAGCCCCTGCTGGCTTTGCTGCAGTTCCATTAAGGAGAAAGGGAATAAGTTAGCCCTGCTTAGCATATTCAGTGGCTGGGGGTCAAGAGGCCGTCTGGGTGGCTCACGCATCTCAATGAAGTCTGCAGTGGCGGGGAGCTGAGGCGGGCAGTGGACGGGGGACAGTCTGGCCAGACTGGGCCTGGTCTGACTGCCCACAGACAGCCTCAGCTCAATACCCAAAAAACGCTTGTTCCTGCTCCAACTTCATTCCCCTAATGGTGTCGCAGCTTGGCTCGGGTGTCTGCACCCCTGTGCCACACTCAGGCCAGTCCCGGAGGACACTCAAGGTTAGCGTAGGGGTAGTTACCGGCTGCCCAGCCTCTCCTAGGATGAACCTGGAAGTGAATGGCTCTGTCCAATGGGGAAGGGAAGGCCATTCAGAACAATACAGATTCCTGAGTGCCCCCGCCCGGAACCCACACCTGCCCAGTGAATCTGTGCCTCAGTTTCCCCCCTCAGACTGAGGTG
>NW_011448013.1:0-621 GCF_000754665.1 Bison bison bison | reverse complement strand
GTCATGTTATTATCAAATCCAGTAGTCACCTATTTTACTCAACAGCTTTCCAGCATAAGACTTATTTGGCCTCCCCCTTTTTGAAACACTGCCTTCTCGTGGCTTCTCTAATGTGACAGTCCCCTGGTTCTCTTACCTCGGGGACTGCTCCTCTTCTCTAATGTGACAGTCCCCTGGTTCTCTTACCTCGGGGACTGCTCCTCTTCTCTAATGTGACAGTCCCCTGGTTCTCTTACCTCGGGGACTGCTCCTCTTCTCTAATGTGACAGTCCCCTGGTTCTCTTACCTCGGGGACTGCTCCTCTTCTCTAATGTGACAGTCCCCTGGTTCTCTTACCTCGGGGACTGCTCCTCTTCTCTAATGTGACAGTCCCCTGGTTCTCTTACCTCGGGGACTGCTCCTCTTCTCTAATGTGACAGTCCCCTGGTTCTCTTACCTCGGGGACTGCTCCTCTTCTCTAATGTGACAGTCCCCTGGTTCTCTTACCTCGGGGACTGCTCCTCTTCTCTAATGTGACAGTCCCCTGGTTCTCTTACCTCGGGGACTGCTCCTCTTCTCTAATGTGACAGTCCCCTGGTTCTCTTACCTCGGGGACTGCTCCTCTTCTCTAATGTGACAGTC
>NW_011448012.1:0-621 GCF_000754665.1 Bison bison bison | reverse complement strand
TTGGACAATTATGTGTGAAGTCCTCATCACAACCATTTTCGCTGAACAACTCTACTATGAGTGGCGGATTTTCTGAAACTGAAATTGCTATTTGCACGATGTGGTGCATTGAAGCAATTCAAGGCTTTCATTCCACTGCCACGGTGGTTCGTTAGTGTAATGTCCCCAGTTGTCAGAACACGCATGCCTGCCTATGTATTCCTGTGGGTGTATAGTCTGAGTGTTCATGTGAATGTGTGTACCTGTGGGCACAGGTGAACAACTGTATGTGTGTGTGAATGGCATCCCAGTGCTTCCTGGGGGAGTCCTCTGTAAGCGAGCAGAGGAATGAGGTTGAGATAGGTAAAGATGAGGTGGGATATTTTATATCAAGGACCCTTTGGGTTTCCTGCTGTCGGTCTCCTGGGGCAGTAAGACAGGGACATGCGAGGACTGGAAGGGGTTAAGCCACCAGCTGCATTCACAGACAGGAAGGGTGAATGAACCCTGGCTGAGTCCGGTCAGCTCCATCTTCGAGGCTCAAGGCATGTAGCTTCCTTGCCACCCCCTCTTCTCTAAGGGGGATCAGGGGGGAAGGGATAAATTAGGAGACTGGAATTAATATATACACACTATTATATA
>NW_011448011.1:0-621 GCF_000754665.1 Bison bison bison | reverse complement strand
GAGCCACCAGGGAAGCTCATATATATATATATACATACATACATACATACATACACACACACACACACACATAGGTAAATGGACTGGGGAAGTGAAATAAGTGTTAAATAAGGGTTCTTGAAGTGAAAAGAACACAATGGGAGGAAAAAATCTAATCGTGTCCTAGAGAGAAAGCAATAAACTACTTCAGGAACATCCAGAAGCCTGGAGTGTGTGGGGGCAGTTCGGGGTAAACATTTCAGCATACTCGTCCTAATGAGTGAAGGAGGGGAGAAGGGGGCGAGACAAAGGCTCTAGAAGGCTCCTCTCACCCAGTGGGCCAGGGGGCTAGAGAGCAGGGGTGCAGGAGACAGTTGAAAATTTATTTTCAAATCACAGCACAATAAGGAGAAGAGATGGAAACAATTTAGGAAAAGTAAAGAATAACTTCCAAGAAAAGGTGAAAAACATTGATTTAATCCAGCTGCAAAACTAAACAGAAAGAGGAAGCCACAAAGCGAAATAAATAAATAAAAAGTTTTTCGTTGTGAGTTGCTTGACCTGCTAGCGTTGTGTTTTGACCTTTGGTTGGTGTCATTTGGAACTTGTTTTTAAAATGAAATGGATAAATAAAGGAAAAGG
>NW_011448010.1:0-621 GCF_000754665.1 Bison bison bison | reverse complement strand
TTCACTTTCATGCATTGGAGAAGGAAATGGCAACCCACTCCAGTGTTCTTGCCTGGAGAATCCCAGGGACAGGGGAACCTGGTGGGCTGTCTGTGGGGTCGCACAGAGTCAGACACGACTGAAGCGATTTAGCAGCAACAGCATCTTCAACCATATTCTTTTCTCCTGACTTGTTTTTTCAACTCGTGAAACCAAAATTTTAACAACTCTCTCCCCACACCCCTTTCCCTTCACCTATGACTCTATCTGCGACTCTCTTCTCCTTCCAAGCTGAGCTTGAATAGTTATGTCACTGTGTCTCCTTCCATGCTGATTTTCCCCTAAATTTACTCCCATGACAGTTTCCAGACCTTCTAGTTGTCAGATCCAGAGGACAGTTTGGGGTCCTTTGCTTTCTTGACCTCTCTGGAGCACTTGATACCACAGCTCCCAGTCTCCTTAATGGGACTCTCTCCTGTTCACGTCTGTTCTTCTGTTTTGTAGGTCTGTGTTCTCCATGTTCTCTCTCTCCAAACACTGTAATTGCCTTTTATGGGCTCCATGGCTGGACATATATAACATGGCAGCCAATTCTGTACCTCTCACCGTGACCTAGTCCTATGAAGTGGTCAACTTACTGTC
>NW_011448009.1:0-621 GCF_000754665.1 Bison bison bison | reverse complement strand
ATAAACACACAAAAAAAAATAGAAAAATTCTCTTCCTCTTTGAGAAGCCCCATACCCCATACCTGATATGTCAGGGTGATGAGTAGACATTCAACATCCTTTCCATCTTCCTTACAAGTGCATTCCTGTGCTATAGAAAATAGAACATTTGATAACTATATTTTCTATATTTCCATGAGACTAGGGTAATGCCTTTTTCTTCACCAAATTTTTGATATACAGATATGACCTTGAAGAAGTCAAAGAGTTGGATTTAATCAGTGTTGACAATTCAGAAATAGAATTCAGTTGAGAAATGAAATTCACAGAAATTCATAACTTGACTATATTTGGGAGATGAGAAAGAGGAATTGAATTATGGTGAGTCATCTTAGTGACTGAAATTCAAAGATGAAGGAAAGTTTAAAGAAGAAGATAATTAATTCAGTCTTGAATGAATTTAAGGTATCTGAAGCATGTGTGTATGCTCAGTCTCTCAGTCATGTCCAATTCTTTGTGATCCCATGAACTGTATCCCACCAGGCTCTTCTGTCCATGGAATTTTTCAGGTAAGAATACTAGAGTGGGTTGCCATTTATTACTCCCAGTTATCTTCCTGACCCAGTGATCGAACTTATGTCT
>NW_011448008.1:0-621 GCF_000754665.1 Bison bison bison | reverse complement strand
AAAAAACGGGGCGCCCCCCGCCAGTGCTGCTTTCATCTCTGAGGAAAGTTCCATCCGATCCCTGCTCCTCTGGAATATGCCCCAATATTCACCAGTAAATCTCCTTCTACGATCCTTCTGCTATGACCCAGTTGCTTTTCAAGCTGCTATCTCTGTGCTGGAACTGGAATCAACTGAGTTTGCGTGTGCGTCTTTCTGGAGTGGAGTCTCTGATTCCTATAGCTCTCCAGATATAAGCCTTGTTGGTTTTCAAAGCCAGATGTTATGGGGACTCATCTTCCTGGTGCAGGTATCCTGGGCAGGGGACCCCAGTGCTCAGACCCCTTGCTCCTCAGTCAGGGACCTCTGTGGTTATGGTATCGCTTTTATTTTAGGCCACCCACCCAGGGATGTGGCTCTGACTAGACTGCATTTTCTGCTCTTGGTCCCCCTCAATGTGACCTTTTCTTTATATCCTTAGTTGCAGAAAATCTGTTCTGCTCATCTTCAGGTTGTTCTTAGAGACAGTTGTTGTTCTATATGAAGTTGTATTAATAGTTTTGATGTACCCGTGGGAGGAGGTGAGCTCAGATTCTTCCCACTCTGCCATCTTGATCCCAGCAGGCATTTTTTTTTTTTTTT
>NW_011448007.1:0-621 GCF_000754665.1 Bison bison bison | reverse complement strand
CATATTTGATATTTGGAGCTTTCTGAAATTAATTTGTAGATCTTATTTCATAAGTAGGAAAGGTACTTGTAACTTTTTAATTACATTTTCCCCTAGAATTTAGACATTCTCTCTTCAAAGCAAAAAAAATCATCAAAATAGGAGACAAGCACAGTAACAGCCTACGGATAATGGTTACCAGTGCATGTTTATTAGTCTCTAAACCATTAGGAATTTACTTTAACCAAGGCTCCCTAAGCCTTCATTATTTGTATGCAAACTCCAGAGAAAAGCAGTTTATCAAATGACAATGATCAGGGAAAATGATACTCTTCCCTGTGAAGAAATACATGTCAGTCATTGCAGAGGTAATTTAGGCTTCATTTGTTATCTGCTACCCAGGACACGTACTTATTTTAATGTGAAACTGACGTGCCACCACTTTTACAGCCGTCTTGCTCCACTGCGTTTCTTTCTGAAGCTCTGTTCACAAAGAGCGAGCTACAGAGTTGACCACACGCTCTTAGGTGAGGCGCCCTGGAGTGTAGTTATGATTTCAAAACGCTCAGTAAAGGGGCTTCCCAGGTGGCTCAGTAGAGAACCCACCTGCTGATGCCAGAGACGAGGGTTCAATCTCTGGGT
>NW_011448006.1:0-628 GCF_000754665.1 Bison bison bison | reverse complement strand
GCAAGCTCGGAAATTGGTGATGGACAGGGAGGCCTGGCATGCTGCGACTCATGGGGTCGCAAAGAGTCGGGCATGCCTGAGTGACTGAACTGAACTGAGAAAAAGAGATAATAGATAATATAAATGGTCACAGAAGTGAGTGTATAATTTAAAATTGAGAGAAGGACTGGAAATGAATAACACGTTTAACAAAATAATCTGGCCAAGACTTGCTGTAGAGAGAGACATTGCTGAAGAAGAAATTCATTGCTTGAATTAGGTCTGAAGCTGGGCTCAGTGATGAAGAGGGACAGATGTCAAGTAGACCAAGATGAATCATCCCACACAATTTACCTGACTCCTTCCTACCCCAACAAGTTCATCTCAAACTGCTCTCTCAATGACTATTTGAAAAAGAGGGATTGATTATCTGAATCTTACAGAAATGAGAGAGATAGTAGTATCGAATGGGCCAGGATCATGATGAACCTTGTGAGACAGTCTAAGCATTTTTAAATCCCTTGACTACTTTATGAATAGTGTGAGTCTAGTGAGAGTATATTGTGGAGATTTGATTTCTTGAGAGATTCTCTTTGCTTACACAACAGAGATGAGTGATGATATAACACTCATTATACTTGAAGGTTCT
>NW_011448004.1:0-621 GCF_000754665.1 Bison bison bison | reverse complement strand
GGTGTGGGTGTCTGACTCGGAGGATGCTGCCCCCTCCTCGCCCAGCACCTGCCCTCGGTGATGCCCCTTCAATCCCCCCCAGGAGGGGCCTCAGGCAGCAGCAGGAGGACGGGTGGCGGGGTTTTCCCCCAATAAGAGGGCCCCAGGGCAGGACCAGCTCCAAGCTCTGTCCCATCCTGACCACCTGATGGGCGGTCTATAAAGCAATGTCCACAGTCAGCAGGCCGGGGCCCAGCTCCTGCCTTTACCGTGGGCCTGCACACAGCATGGCCAGCAGCGCTCACGGTAAGGAATCCTCGGCCAGCTGACCAGGGGCCAGAGCCTGGGAGACAGGAGCCCAGGTGAATCCAGGCGGTCTACACACATGCCTGCACATGCCCAACACTCACTTCAGCAAACACAGGTGCTCCCTCCTGCAGGCTCACATCATCACACGCAATCTCACGCCTCCCCACACACACACCACGCTCCACGCTAGACCCCATGTGTGCCCTGCATGCCTGGCACACCAGCTGCCCCTCTACCCAAGTTCCCCGAGATCCCTGTCCACTCCAGGCTGTGGCTGGGCCCAGTTCAGGACAAGGATGCTGTCGATAAATGCTGTCCAGGGGGCTGGGCAGC
>NW_011448003.1:0-621 GCF_000754665.1 Bison bison bison | reverse complement strand
ATATTATATATACTAGTGAAAGTCGCTCAGTCATGTCCAACTCTTTGTAACCTCATGGACTGTAGCCCACCAGGCTCCTATGTCCATGGAATTCTCCAGGCAAGAATACCAGAGTGGGTTGTTATTCCCTTCTCCAGGGAATCTTCCCAACCCAGGGACTGAACCTCAATCTCTTGCATTACAGGTAGATTCTTTGCCAACTAAGCCACCAGGGACTTATAAATATGCTAAGTCCCAGGAAATGGCAACCCACTCCAGTATTCTCGCCTGGAAAATTCCATGGACGGAGGAACCTGGTTAGGCTACAGTCCATGGGGTCACAAAGAGTCGGACACGACTGGACGACTTCACTCACTCACTTACTCATATATAATAAAGTGTGGAGTGAGTAGGACAGTTCAAAGTAATGAATAGCTTCAGATGGAAATATACTCATATAGCCAAAATTGTTAATTAGGCTCACTACTGCTCTTAGCTATGTGAGTGTATTTCCATCTACAGCTATTCATTTCTTTGAACTATCATACATGGACAGGCTACAGTCCACGGGGTCACAAAGAGTTGGATATGACTGAGCAACTAACACTTCACTTCAAGAAGACTCGGTTGGCCTAATTGATT
>NW_011448002.1:0-621 GCF_000754665.1 Bison bison bison | reverse complement strand
CTCTCCTCTGTACTAGGGTTATGGTCTATAATCATGAGGGCTTTGTGTCAGCAGCTATTAATAGATGATAAGTCCCAACATTATCTACAGTTTGAAGCTTCTTGCAAAGCACACTCTTCCCCCCAATCCCTCTTCAAACCCCACTGACCCCAGGCCTCTGACAGCTGTGGATGGTGCCTCTGATAATCCCACTTCATTGTGAATATCTTTCTGGGGAAGGTTTAAATAAACAATCATTTTATAGGATGTTGGTCAGGACTGAGAGGTGAAACCAAGGTGATGTCTTCTTTCATCTGCCTTCCTGTCTCCTATGGGAAGGGCCTTAGAAGGTCAGTCCTGATGGGCAGTAAAGTTGTGCCATCACTTCCCCCCTGGGGGTGGAAGACAGGCCCCTTGGACACTTGACCAAACTGGACAGAAGGCAGCATGTAAGAAAATTTCTACTGCCCATTCCATGTCCCATTGATCACAGCCCCCCAAAATGTCCAGTCACCATTGCAGAGTGGATGCTCACCTCTCTCGTTCCCTGACACTGGTGCCCCGGCCTGCCGGGTGATGAAGCTTCTATTTCCTTCTAAATAGAGCAGAGGATGTCGAAAATCTTCCATGGCTTCTGGCAGG
>NW_011448001.1:0-621 GCF_000754665.1 Bison bison bison | reverse complement strand
GGGCAGAATGTAGGGGAGAGAGACCAGAAGCTTACCAGGGAGGCCCTGAAAACATGCTGGGGCAAAAATACCCCATCTGAAAACCTCTGAGGCTGGGCCATGCTGCTAGTGTCTTGGTTCTTAAGTCAGTGTCCTGATGAACATGCATAATTATCTGCTTAGTTGTATGCTTCCTCTCCAAAGACTGGCATCCTCTAAGACCAGAACTATCTCTGTTTGCTTCTGTGTTGCCAGCACCCATAGGGTACATGGGACCTCGTAGCTGCTCAAAAATATTAGGAAAGAAATACAGAGCTTTGGGCTCCACCACACTCTAGAATGCCTGGGATCCAGAAAGAGACATTCTCTGCATCTCTCAAGTAGTTATCTAAATGAGACTATTTTAAAATAGATAACTATCGGGAAGCTGTTGTATAACACAGGGAACCCAGCCTGGAGCTCTGTGACGACCTAGAGGGCTAGAATGGGAGTGAGGGAGGCTTAAGAGGTAGAGGGTGTGTGTGTGTGTGTGTGTGTGTGTGTGTGTGTATAAAATTATGATGGGTCTGCATTGATGTGCACCAGAGACCACCACAACATTGTAAAGCAATTATCCTCCAATTAAAAAAAAAAAAATGAGAG
>NW_011448000.1:0-621 GCF_000754665.1 Bison bison bison | reverse complement strand
TTCCTTCCTTTACATAGATGAGTAATATTCCATATTATTATATATTATTATGTTTATATATATATGTACACACATACATAAACATATGTGTCACACTTTCTTTATCCATTCATCCATCTATAGACATTTATGTTGTTTTCTCGTCTTGGCTGTTGTGAATAATGTTGCAATGAACAATGGGAATTCAGCTATCGCTTCAGGATAATTCCTTGAATTATTCCTTAAATTCCTTTGGATAAATACCCAGAAGTGAGAATGCTGGATCACATGGTAGCTCTGTTTAATTTTTAAGGAACTTCCATAGTGGCTGTAGCATTTTCATCCCATGAACAGTGTACAGGCTTCCCTTTTCTCCACATCTTTACTAACACTTGTCATTTTTAATTGTATTTTATATGGTCATCCTAGCAGGTGGGTAGGTACTACTGTACTATCTCATTGTGATTTTGATTTATATTTCCCTGATGATTAGTGATGTGGAGCACCTTTTCGTGTACTTTTTATGTCTTTTTTGGAACAGTATCTATTTAGGTTCTTTGCCCATTTTAAAATTGCATTATTTGTTATATTGCTGTTGAACTATAGGAATCCTTATATAGTTTGGATATTAACTCCTTAGCA
>NW_011447999.1:0-621 GCF_000754665.1 Bison bison bison | reverse complement strand
TTCCTTCCTTTACATAGATGAGTAATATTCCATATTATTATATATTATTATGTTTATATATATATGTACACACATACATAAACATATGTGTCACACTTTCTTTATCCATTCATCCATCTATAGACATTTATGTTGTTTTCTCGTCTTGGCTGTTGTGAATAATGTTGCAATGAACAATGGGAATTCAGCTATCGCTTCAGGATAATTCCTTGAATTATTCCTTAAATTCCTTTGGATAAATACCCAGAAGTGAGAATGCTGGATCACATGGTAGCTCTGTTTAATTTTTAAGGAACTTCCATAGTGGCTGTAGCATTTTCATCCCATGAACAGTGTACAGGGTTCCCTTTTCTCCACATCTTTACTAACACTTGTCATTTTTAATTGTATTTTATATGGTCATCCTAGCAGGTGGGTAGGTACTACTGTACTATCTCATTGTGATTTTGATTTATATTTCCCTGATGATTAGTGATGTGGAGCACCTTTTCGTGTACTTTTTATGTCTTTTTTGGAACAGTATCTATTTAGGTTCTTTGCCCATTTTAAAATTGCATTATTTGTTATATTGCTGTTGAACTATAGGAATCCTTATATAGTTTGGATATTAACTCCTTAGCA
>NW_011447998.1:0-621 GCF_000754665.1 Bison bison bison | reverse complement strand
CCCAGAAAAATAAAGTCAGCCACTGTTTCCACTGTTTCCCCATCTATTTCCCATGAAGTGATGGGACCGGATGCAATGATCTTAGTTTTCTGAAAGTTGCGAGTGTGTACCCTTAATTGCATCTTTCCCATTCCCCCAGCCTAAGTCCCTGCTAGTCCCCATTTTACCCTCTGTTTTTAGATTCTACATATAAGAGAGATCATACAGTACTTGTCTTTCCCTGACTTACCTTGTCCAGAATTTCCCAGGCACGTCGGATATAAGTGTTTATATACAGTGAAAGGAAAAGCTGAGACAGATGTCTGCAGGTGGACTAAAAAACATTCAAGATAAAGAGAAGGATTCTGTTGAGGGTCTAGAAGAGATCAGGGAGGCACAGCCAAAGCCAGGGACTACCATTGAATTTACAGCCCAGTGCTGGAGCTCAAGCACATGAGTGAAGTTCAGCTTCCCTCACAACATATGTGTGTTTCCCTCAGCTCTTGTTTTCATCCTTAACCTTGATCTTCAAGTTCTCGTCACCCCCCAGGGTTTCAGCAACAACCAGTGGGCTGCTGCTTCTATGCAGAATTCTTACCCCAGGACCTAGATCCCACCACATATATGAAAACATAAATATAT
>NW_011447997.1:0-621 GCF_000754665.1 Bison bison bison | reverse complement strand
AGAAAAAAAAAAAAAAAAAAAAAATCATAAGAAAATACTATGAACTATATGCCAACAAATTACACAGCCAAGAAGAAATGGACAAGTGTCTAGAAACACAGTCTGCATAAATTGAGTCAATAAAAAACAGACAATTTGAATGGACTGATCACTGGAAATGAAACAAAATCTGTAATTTAAAAACAAAGTACATACTGCAAACAAATATCCAGGACATGATGGCTTCACTGGGGAATTCTACAAAACAAATAATTGGTAGAATTTCATTCTCAAACACTTTTAGAAGAATGAAAAAGAGGGACATTCCCCCAGAGTAATTTTATAAGGTCATCGTGCCCTGATAAAGACCTATATACTAAGAAATATAAAACAATGACAAAGGAAACTGGAGAAAATTCAAAGAAATGGAATTATACTTCACGCTTTTGGAGTGGAAGCATTAATATTGCTAAGATGGCTATACTATCCAAAGCTCTATAGATATAGTGCAATCCTTATTAAATTATCCATGATATTTATAATAGAACTAGTTCAGTTCAGTTGCTCAGTAGTGTCCAACACTTTGCAACCCCATGAACTGCAGCACACCAGGCCACCCTGTCCATCACCAACTGCTGGAGT
>NW_011447996.1:0-621 GCF_000754665.1 Bison bison bison | reverse complement strand
TTGCAATGCAGGAGGCCCTGGTTCAGTCCCTGGGTTGAGAAGATCTCCTAGAGAAGGAAAGTGACAACCACTCCAGTATTCTTGCCTGGGAAATTCCATGGACAGCGGAGCCTAGCAGACTACAGTCCATGGGGTCACAGGAGTTGAACACAACTTGGAGACTAAACCACCAACATAATCCTCAGATTTTCAAGGATAGTAATACTATTTTCTATTTTGCCCTTTAAAAATACTCATAATTTGCTGATGTTGTGTCCTCATTTTTTGAGCAAAATATAACATTGTTTTATCTACATATCTACCTACACTACATCTTTTCAAATTCAAGAAGGAAATTTTAAGGTTCTTTCATAGCCTCATATACTTAATGTTTTAGTTCTTCCTTATGAAGTTGGTTTTCTAATGTTTCTTTTATTCTCATAGCTTTCCTTGTGAGTACATATTTGTTTAAACAATAAAACAACCAGCTAAGAAGTTCAACTCAGAGGGAAAAAAAGTCATCACCAAATTCCATCAAAGCATTCAGTGTCATTCTTAGACCCATCAAACAGGCCCCATGTTTACTTCAGCATTTGGAGTAGCAAAGTGACCCTGCTGCTGCTGCTGCTGCTAAGTCGCTTC
>NW_011447995.1:0-621 GCF_000754665.1 Bison bison bison | reverse complement strand
TCCCTCTGCATCTGTGGCCTCCACATTCTCAAATGCTACCAACCACAGATCAAAAATATTTGAAGAAAGAAATAAATTCCAGAAAGTTCTGAAAAGCAAAACTAGAATTTGCTCCAAATGGGCAACTATTAACATGGGTTTTTATATTGTATTCACAACTATTTACATAGCATTTACATTGTATTAATTACAATTGATAATTAGAAATAATCTAGAGATTATTTAAAATATACAGGATGCAAATACTACACTATTGTATATACAGGACTTGAGCATCTCCGGATTTGGGGATCCTGGGGGTGGATACCAAGGACCACGGTGTAGGCTCTTTCCCTGTCACTCCAGCTCTGGCTCACTGTCTCCTCCCTCCCTCCCATGCTTCTCTCCCTCTCTATAATACAGTCCTTGTCCCCCTCTTCCCTCTCTCTCACCCTTCCAATCTAGTCACCATTCTGTGAGGAAACCCAGGTAACGTGGGAGGGCTACAAACAGGTGTCCGAACCCCAGATTCCCAGTTGTTATCTCAGCTGACAGCCAGCATCACCCAGCAGACATGTTCCTGAACAAGCCTTCAGGTGACTCTGGCCTTCCCTTTGAGCCACACAGCTGACCCAAAGGGTA
>NW_011447994.1:0-621 GCF_000754665.1 Bison bison bison | reverse complement strand
CTCCAGGAGATTGTGAGGGACAGGGAAGCCTGGTGTGCTGTAATCCATGGGGTCACAAAGAGTCAGAGGTGACTTAGCAACTGAACAACAATAACTTAGAGTGATAAATCACCCCTTTATCCAGATCCTCGAGGAATGATTTCTTTATCACATTTCTATGTTTTTCAATGAATGATTTGGTAAGTTTTCTTTTAAAATAGTCATAAGGAATCAATTCCTAGAGAAGCATAATAATGGGATGATTTCTTTAAGTGATATCACCAAAATTAACAGGGTTAATTCCAGAAGCAATACATGGAAATCACACACTTCACTTCGTGAAATAAACTCACATTTCTTTCTTTTATAGAAAATTCCAAATGTAGTTTAAATAGAAGTAGATCTTAGCATTATCTACTACTTTAGAATTTTTATAATTTAGATTGCCTCTCTGTCCATGGAACAATGTGTTCTAAAATTCTAGAGTAATGCTACCTGTGAATCTGTGAAAAAAGGTCTCAATCTGGGAAACAAATAGAAAAATAATTTACCAGTACTTTCTGTTTTTTCTTTTTTAAGATGTGTCCCAATTTCACCATTAAATTTGTCCTATGAATTAGAGAATAATGGATCATCCTTTCG
>NW_011447993.1:0-621 GCF_000754665.1 Bison bison bison | reverse complement strand
TTGTCTTTTCTCCCCTGTATATTCTTGTCTCCTTTGTCGAAGGTTGACTGACCATAGTGTTGGTTTATTCCTGGACTGTTCTGTTCCATTGACCCACATGTCTGTTTTCGTGCCAGTACCATGCTGTGAAAAACTTGTTTTTCCTGCTGCATGGTGTAAGGTGGAACCTCCGAGAAGGGAAACAAATGTGTTTGTTCTAAAGGAGGAGTTCACTCAGACGCCCAGCCTGGCACACTCGCTGTGAACACAGAGGGCATCCACACTGCCACCCCACCTGCAGAGCACCCCTGAACTGAAGGTGCCTGAGAGTCCGAGAGCCTTAGGCCACAGGGACCATCTTACTTTGGAAAAGCGCTGAATGAGTGAATCGTGCCCCTCTCCCGCCCCCAGCTCCTCCACTGTCATCAGCATTAACATCACAGCGGTAACACCTCTGCCCTGGTTTCCAGGACCATCGCCAGGTCTGCTCACCTCCACCTCGCCGTAGCCCCCTGAGGAATGACCCCACCTCACAGGGAAGAAAGTGGAAGAGCTCAGAAAGGTTGAGCGTCTCCCAAAGGCGATACAGCCTGGGCGTGGGGCTCTTGGCATCTCACCCGTGTCTGATCGGAAGGCACGTTC
>NW_011447992.1:0-621 GCF_000754665.1 Bison bison bison | reverse complement strand
TTGTCTTTTTTTTTTCCCAAAGCTGTTTCCTTCTGGTACTTTTGTGTCCTGGCTTCTCAGCTGCACATTATTCCATGGTCATTTTCCATCTCACTGTGTGGTTCCTGTAACTCTTAGTGGGCACGCCCCGGTCTGTGGTCGGTGTGGGTGGTCTGTGGTCGGTGTGGGTGCACTCTTCCCCTGTTGAGGGACATTTGGTTGCTGCCAGGATTTCATTGTTGTAAATCATGCTTCAGTGAAGAGCCGTGTGTGTGGAGGGTGTTCACTGGCTTCCTGGGAGACCTCAGTCCAGTTCCGTCACCTCCGTGTGCCTGTCCCCTTCCTGCCACGTGGGGAGGCGGCAGTGCCCAGCTGAGGGGACAGCTGTGTGGGCAGACGAGGTAGAACGATGACCCAGATCCTCAGCGGGCTTCATCTCCTGGCCTCTGTTTGGGTTTGGGGCTTGGGGCTCGCTCTCCAGAGATGAGGCTTCGTCAGTCACAGCTTCCAGAAGGACTGTAGCAGCATACGAGTCAAGAGAGTTACGTGAGAGAACCAGTTTCTCCAACCTCTCACTAGCAGTCATCCTCGCGTGTAATTGTGTAAACAAACAGAAAACACTGTCTCTGTGTTTGAGCGGCT
>NW_011447991.1:0-621 GCF_000754665.1 Bison bison bison | reverse complement strand
TTAGGCATTCGTTAACTCTAGGATGATGCTCGATGTTCCAGTGCCTGTTCACCCCTGAAGTTCACTCCAAGGACAAGGGCTTGAAGACCAACTCATCTGAAGTACTTCTACACTGGCACTGGTTCTCCACCCTTCCTGAGAATCCCAGTGTCATTCTCAAGGTGGGGCATTTTCTGCTGAGCCAACACTTGCCATAGGGAATATTTTAAATAGCCATCTTGCCATAGGAAATATTTTAAATAGCCGTCTTCAGTATCTTGGTTTCTCACCCATCAAATAGTGAAGATAACAACGATCTCACAAGGTACTTGCGAGAGTAAGATAAACATTATGTAAAGAGCCAGTGCTATCTGACAACAGGCTGTCAGTCATTCAATCTTAGCTCCCTTCCCCTTGCAATCACCTTCCTAAAGGGGACACCTGAGAGAGAAGAGAGTGAGGGAGAGGAAGGCACCAATGATTTCCCAAATGTCAGCTCTCTTAGCAAATCCCAGATGGTATTATGATGAACTTTCCATAAATATAATAAAAGCCATTTTTCTCTACTAGGTCTACCTGTGAGCAACAGAGGTGGGGAGGGTGGTCCACAGCACTGAACAAAGAGGAAGAAGGCTATGACCC
>NW_011447990.1:0-621 GCF_000754665.1 Bison bison bison | reverse complement strand
GAGGAAGCTCCAAAGTGTTTCCCAAAGCCAAACTTGCACCAAAATAAGATCATGGTCACTGTTTGGTGATCTACTGCCCTCTGATTCTGCTGCCAGTCTGATCCACTACAGCTTTCTGAATCCTAGTGAAACCATTACCTCTGAGAAGTATGCTCAGCAAATCAATGAAATGCAAAAGTTGAACAAATTTCGCTACAAAGTTTCACTCCATCTGTCCTATTCACCTGACCTTTTGACAACCAACTACTACTTCTTCAAGCATCTGGACAACTTTTTGCAGGGAAAATGCTTTCACAAGCAGCAGGAGGCAAAAACTGCTTTCCAATTCATTGAATCCCAAAGCACGGATTTTTAAGCTATAGGAATAAACAAACATTTCTCATTGGCAAAAATATGTTGATTGTAATGGTTCCTATTTTGATGAATAAAGATGTGTGTGCACCTAGTTATAATTATTTAATATTCATGATCTGAAACCACAATTACTTTTGTACCAACCTATTATTCATTCGCTGGATCATTGAAAAAGCAAGAGAGTTCCAGAAAAACATTTATTTCTGCTTTATTGACTATGTCAAAGCCTTTGACTGTGTGAATCACAATAAACTGTGGAAAATTCTG
>NW_011447989.1:0-621 GCF_000754665.1 Bison bison bison | reverse complement strand
TAGAGCAGTGGGCTCTTCCTGTTTACGAAACAGGATTTGAGATGTAGCAGCTAATTATGTGACCTCAGGCTACTTTCTTAATTTTCTTAAAATCCTGGTTAGCCTTTTGTAAAGTGAATGTATTATGTAGAAATGCCATGTAAAAATGGTGGAGAGGGAGAACATATTTGTGAGATGTATATAAATAACACTGACAACTCAAAAATAAGGAGACAAACTGGTCCACTAAAAATGGACAAATGATTGATTTGAAGCAAGTATTTTTAAGAGACATGAGTAGCTAATAAGCACATGATAAAAGGCTCCATATCATTTGTCATCAGGAAATGCAAATTAAAACCGAAGTGAGATATCACTACATACCCTTTAGAATGGCTAATATTATAAAAACTGGTAATAACCAAGTGTTGGCAAGGCTGGAAGCAACTGGAACTTCTATGTTACTGATGGGAATGTAAAATGGAACAACTCTGGAAAACAATTTGAGATTTATTAAAAGTTAAACACATACCTATCATATGATGTGGCCTTTCCACACCTAAGTATTTACCCAAGAGAAATGAAAGCATATGACCACACAGAAACTTGTGTATAAATACTCATAACATCTTTATTTGTAAT
>NW_011447988.1:0-621 GCF_000754665.1 Bison bison bison | reverse complement strand
TGAATTCCTTTCCAATTTTGAACCAGTCCATTGTTCCATGTCCGATTCTAGCCCAAACGGTCGTCTTTAGCTTGATGTAGAAAACTTTTGTGTTCAGCCTCATTTATCCCTATTCTCCCTGGCTCACATTGACTCTTTGTAGACCCCCAACACACACACACACACACACACACACACACACACACACACACACACAACTCACAGGCACCATGTTGCATTTTGTTTCTGTTTTGCTTATGCTTCCCATTCTCTCTGGAAAACAAGCCTTTCTTCCCTGGGTTGTCAAAATAATTCTTACTCTTCCTTTTAGTCTCAATTCAAATGAATTCTCTCCTATTGATAATGTCTTGCTCTTTCTAATAGAACAACTTAGCCTTTCTGGACTGAACCCACATCAGTCTTGATTTTGCCCATACAATAAAGGATTCTCCCTCCTTTATTGGGGCAATAAGGGGACCAGGAAGAAAGCTAGAATATTTATAAGTCTTTTCTGGAAGGGAGTGTCCAGAATCATAAAGCTTGACACAAACTCATGAAAATTCTGCCACTTTTAAGCTATCCTGCTTTGCTAGGAAAACACTGAAATGGTCTGAAAAAGGAATAATAGGGTATCACGGCAGG
>NW_011447987.1:0-621 GCF_000754665.1 Bison bison bison | reverse complement strand
AGGCAGGAGGTTTGGGGGAGATGGTTCATCTAGCTTCTGAGCCACTTTGGAGGTGGCTCCCTTTGTTGTCTTGGCCTGACTAGACTTTGGGTTACCCTCATCTCAGGGCATCTCAGGTACAAAGTAGAGTATTGTCAGTGACCAAGTTAGCAGTTTACTAAGAACCACAATCTCAAATAGAATCATTCTTAACAGGAGATCAGGATCCTGGGAAACTGGAAAGTAGGAAGATAGCCCGCTGGGAAAATGAGAATGAGGTGGAGCCATAGGTATGGGCTTAGGTAAGTTCCAAGGTCAAGATCATGTATGACCTAGTATCTGTCTGTCTAGCCAACAGCTAAGTTTCACCTCATTAGAAAAAAAAGGGCTCTGATGAAAAGTCAGTGGGTGGTTTGTCATAAGTTTGATTCAGTTCAGTTAATAAACCAAATGTATGGATATGACACTTGGACCATAAAGAAAGCTGAGCATCGAAGAATTGATGATTTTGAATTGTGGTGTTGGAGAAGACTCTTGAGAGTCCCTTGGACAGCAAGGAGATCAAACCAGTCAATCCTAAAGGAAATCAGTCCTAAATATACATTGGAAGGACTGATGCTGAAGATGAAGCTCCAATGTTTT
>NW_011447986.1:0-621 GCF_000754665.1 Bison bison bison | reverse complement strand
TCCAGTACTTTGGCCACCTCATGCGAAGAGTTGACTCATTGGAAAATACTCTGATGCTGGGAGGGTTTGGGGGCAGGAAGAGAAGGGGACAACAGAGGATGAGATGGCTGGAAGGCATCACCGACTCAATGTACATGAGTTTGGGTAAACTTCGGGAGTTGGTGACGGAGAGGGAGGCCTGGCGGGCTGCGATCATGGGGCCACAAAGAGTTGGACACAACTGAGCAACTGAACTGAACTGAAAGATACTCTGTATTGCTCTAAGTCCTTCTATCTGCTACATGATACCCATCATACACAGATACACAGTGTGCCTATCACTTAGTGATGAAAACCCATATTATGTCCAGTTTGCCTCACAAAGAGTGTTGTCATGACTCATCTTAAAAAATATAAGCCAGTTTATGCTAAATACCTGAATATAGAATTGTTGGCATGTATGATATTCAGATTCATAATTTTACTAAATGGGGTTACATTACCCTTATATCAGATGGATGCAAATTAATTGCAGTTTTGCATTGTTGAACTTTGCTGTTTGATATTGGAATACATTCTTAAAAATGTCATTATGTTATACATCAATTTAATGTACACTTCTTGCTTTTTTTTTTTTTTGCT
>NW_011447985.1:0-621 GCF_000754665.1 Bison bison bison | reverse complement strand
TTAAAAAAAAAACAGAAAGAAGGAAAAGAAATGGAAGAATGGACCCTTCCCTTCACAGCAACAGTAAAGCTCTATTGCACTGGTGAGACATCTCCTTTGGACCAGAAGAAAAAAGTTCATGCTCTGCAAGTCTTGATTTTATCTCTCATTTCAACTAAGGAGTGATGTGACTCTGTTGGACTGTCTTGATATTTTGAAAGTAAAGATAATCAAATGCATATATAGCAAGACTTTGGTTTTATAAATAGAGAATGTCTATATATATGTGTGTGTGTGTGTGATTTTTGTGTTGATTTTAGAAGTTCTGGAGGGAGTATTGCTAAATATTGATAATGATTATCTCTAGGTTTGATTTTGCCTAGATAAGGGTGCTGGTGTAAAGGCACTGAATAGGCAGCTTTTAGTTTGATGCAATGTTCTAAGTGGATGATGTGCTCTGTGGTTTTGGGGTGCCTGCACTGTGAGGCTTGGCTGAAGTCTGGCACAGCAGTCTGTCTTATCTGCCTGCCATTAGGGCTTTGCAAAGTGAGTTGCAGCCCTCTCTGACTAAATAGATCTCGTCTCTCTTAGTTTGTAAAAATTACTGTGGACTCTGTGTTCCACCCAGGATTTATGATTTCT
>NW_011447984.1:0-621 GCF_000754665.1 Bison bison bison | reverse complement strand
TCAACTAGATAGCTGGTTGTTGTTATGCAGTCACAAAGTTGTGTCCAACTCTTTCCGACCCCATGGACTGTAGCAGGCCATGCTTCTTGAGTGAATGCATAAACGATTAAATGAACAAAGAATAGAAAGATCAGAAAGAGAAAGATCAGGAAGAGACTTGCTAAAGCTGTTATAGTTGATAAAGGGTAGACTCTGGTTCAACTGAGCTCACACAATCCATATATTTAAAGAAGTGAAGTGAACTGAAAGTCGCTCAGTCATAAATCCAGATAAATTGACATTGCCACTCACTGCTCTTGGATAGGTTTGATCTTGGAACTCTGGTTATTTTAGGGGCCATTTGTTTCCAGTTTCCATGGTGAAAATTCAGAAAGCTGCTCTGTGGTGAAAACTGATTCTTGGTTATGGATAAACTGAACTATAGTATTAGTCCAAATGTGACAAACTGAGAAAGTCAACATATCATAGGATTCAAACAATTGCTTTTCTATAACCATGTGTGTTTGTTGCTCAGTCATGTCTGACTCCTTGCAACCCCATGGACTGTAGCCTGCCAGGCTCCTCTGTCCATGGGATTTTCCAGGCAAGAATATTGGAGTGGATTGCCATTTCCTTCTCCAG
>NW_011447983.1:0-621 GCF_000754665.1 Bison bison bison | reverse complement strand
TTTTTTTTTTTCCCTTCTTTAAAGCTGAAAACCCGTCAAGGAACTGAATTGCTGATTCAGTCTGACAATGACACTGTTATCAACGATTGGTTTAAAGTTCTCAGTAGTACCATCAGTAATCAGGTATGTGTTTGACTTAGGGTTGTTTTTTTTTTTTACCTTAGAGCTGTTTAATCTTTCTTCCTTTTTTTTTTGGCTATTTATTGTATATCTAGTTTCCAATTTATGTGTGAAAAAATACTTTTAAAAAATGCGTATTTGACAGTGATCAATTTAGCAATTCCTAGGGCCTGATGGGGCTTCCCCATTGGCTCAACGGTAAAGAATCTGTTTGCAGTGCAGGAGACATAAGAGATGCGGGTTTGATTGCTGGGTCAGGCAGCTCCCCTGGAGGAGGGCATGGCAAACCCGCTCCAGTGTTCTTGGCATGAAATCCTGTAAACAGAGAAGCCTGATGGGCTACAGTTTGTGGGGTCGCAAAGAGTTGGACATTACTGAGTGACTGAGCCATGAGCACATGAGAGGCTGATGAGTGATTTAACATTCACATTTATAGGATGTTTGCCACCAGTAGATTTCATGTAACTGTCACACGAGGCATTGGTTCAAAAAGAAATTAGC
>NW_011447982.1:0-621 GCF_000754665.1 Bison bison bison | reverse complement strand
CCTGGGAAACCCCATGGACAGAGGAGCCTGGTGGGCTACAGTCCATGGGGTCACACAGAGTCAGACATGACTGAGAACTCAGCACACACGTAGGGTGAGGATTACAGCCTTCCCTTGAAACAGGTTTTGCTAACTAATACCAGGATTGGATGCCTGGGAGGAGCGGGAGGCAAACAGGAATGGGGAAGGGTTGAGGAAGAAGAAAGAAAAGCCTCCAGCTTGGTCGTTTTGCCCAAAAGACAAGAGCGTGTCAAGGAAGTGGGGAGGTTGGACGTGCGGGGACAAAACGAGGGCAGGTCAGAGCTTGGTGTGGGGGGTCGGGAGCCGGAGGCCGTTCTCTGCGGCTGCGTCGTGCCTGTCTCTGTCTTGAGTACTAACCAGCTCTTTTTCGTCCCCACGCTGCGCTGGGCCCTGCGTCCTCCCCGTAGGACGAGGAGGAGGGCATCTGGGCGTAGCCCCCACTTGCTCTTAGTTCAGCCATTTTGTTCAGAACGGTGAGAACGGCTTTCCTGAACTACAGAAACGTGTTCTGTTTGCCTTCACTTTTTTTTCCCTTCCACACAATCATTTCACATCCTGTTTCTCTGTGATTCACTGAATCCTTGGTTTGCTCTCTGCTTT
>NW_011447981.1:0-622 GCF_000754665.1 Bison bison bison | reverse complement strand
TGACTCGTCAGGGCAGAGGGATAGATGAAATAATGGTGAAACGGTGCTGAAATTGTGGTGAAAATGGAGATGGTGTTCTATTAAATTGGAGAGAATGCTCACTAGGTGTTTCTTACTATTCTGAGGCAAGATACACATCTAATGTATTGTCAGAGTTTATGGGGTTCCTAGTAGAGTTAATACACTTGGAACTCACCAATAAGCCTAACCATAGTTGAAGGGTCAAGAAATAGTCAGTATGCAGTGTCACTTCTACCACACTTTTGCAGCTTGTGAAACATCAATGACACAGCCACTGCTGCAAGGCATGTAAAAACTACTGCTCTGAAGAAATATGTCCAAGTAAGAAAGCCCCTTTATCTTCAGCAGAGCAGGAAGAAGGAGGCAGGATGGCAAAGAGCCTACTGAGAAACACAGTGCTCTAGAAGTCAATAACAGAGTGTAACAACATAACCACTTAAATGTTGTTAAAGGAAGAGGAATAGTCAATGAGGGTAGTTGATGTTTCCAAAACAGAAACAATGCTGATATATCAGCCTTTCAAGTTCAGTTCAGTTCAGTTCAGTTGCTCAGTCGTGTCCGACTCTTTGCGACCCCATGAATCGCAGCACACCAGGCCTCC
>NW_011447980.1:0-622 GCF_000754665.1 Bison bison bison | reverse complement strand
TTAGAAACAGTGTCAGTAAAGAGGTAATCAAGTTTTAGTGATGTCATTAGGGTGGGCCCTAATCCAGTAATACCGCTGCCCTTATAAAAAGGGGAAATTTGGATACAGTCACAGGCAGAAAGAAGGCCACGTGAAGATACTGGGAGAAGGCCATTTTGCAAGCCCAGGAAAGACTGAGGCCACCAGAAACCGGGTGAAGCCTGGAACAGCTTCTCATCATAGCCCTTGGAAAGAATCCACCCTGTGACAACCTTCTTTGCAGACTCCCAGGCCAGAAACTGTGAGACAATACATTCCTATTGTTTTAAGCCACCCAGTTTTTGGTACTTTGGTACAGCAGCCCCAGGAAATGAATATAGTTCTGATCCCTAAAAGGCACAGAACTGTGAGCAAGAATCTCAGTGTCCTGGGCTTCAGCTTCCCTATTTGTAAAGTAGCAGTCTGAGAGTGGATGATGTCAGGACCTTTGTGCTCTGACACTTGGTGATTAATTCTTCAAAAAGTGCACTTGATTTCCAGCAAAGTCACTGCTGTTGTATTTCCTAATGTAGCTTTAAATACGCAACAAATACATGTTTTTTTTTTTTTTTTTCAGTTCCCACTTTTCTTCTGTTCACTCAGG
>NW_011447979.1:0-622 GCF_000754665.1 Bison bison bison | reverse complement strand
TTGGGGGGGGGGGGGTGTGTGTGTGTGTGTGTGTTAGTCACTCAGTTGTGTCTGACTCTTTGCGACGCCATGGACTGTAGCCTACCATGCTCCTCTCTCCAGGCAAGAATACTGGAGTGGGTTGCCATTCCCTTCTCCAGAGAATGGTCCCAACCCAAGGATCAAACTCAGGTCTCCTGCATTGCAGGCAGATTCTTTACCATCTGAGCCACCAGGGAAGCATCTGATGAAACTTGTACTAACTAATAATTGATTTTATTACATTGGGGGACTTGTTAACTAGTTCTATTCAAAAATTACTTCCAAAAAATACACAAAATTTCAAAAGAAATAAAAATAACATATATTCATGTACATTAAAATAAAATAAAAAGAACTTTTTATATTGATTATATGAATATTAAAAAATAGTAGAATCACTATTCTTGGTACATATTCACATACTTTTTTTCTTAGCCATATCTGTCTCTAATATAGCGTCACTGGCATTTTTCTGAAGGATGTGTTTTCAAAAACATGGCATTTAAAGATAAAACCTCCAGCAACATTCTCCACAGCTGCATTTTGTAATTAATTAATTTGAAATTATTGACATTTTAAAGGATTCTTATTGGTAGATGAC
>NW_011447978.1:0-622 GCF_000754665.1 Bison bison bison | reverse complement strand
AGATTTTGCATATCCGTAATTGTTAAAACATGTCAAAACATATCTCAAAACACTTTCACTCTAAAAATAATTTTGTTGAGGTTAAAAAGTTATAAGACGTCTTATTGTTTCATACAGGAGAGTATGATCTTTTTTTATAATGCTAACTTAGAGCATTTTTGACAAGTCTATTGATTTCAGAGTCTCGTAGAACAATTCCTTTAATGCTACACATGAGGAAGCTTATGTGTTCAAGTATTTTAGTTAAAACAGTTAAGGATAAGTGCAATATTTTCCACTGCCATTCTTAGCCTGCTTTAAGTAGGAATAAATATTTAAAATAACTCAATTTTAAGATAATGCTACTAAATGTATGGGCTATAATAAAGTATAATATTTTAGGTATTTTAGATAGAAAAATAGCATGACACAATTTAAAGTATTTTAAGTTCAATTAAGTTACTCAGTATGTTCGACTCTGAGAACCCATGGACTGCAGCACACCAGGCCTCACTGTCCATCACCAACTCCTAGAGCTCACTCAAACTCATGTCCATGGAGCCATCCAAACATTTCATCCTCTGTCATCCTCTTCTCCTACTGCCTTCAATCTTTCCCAGCATCAAGGCCTTTTCCAATGAGT
>NW_011447977.1:0-622 GCF_000754665.1 Bison bison bison | reverse complement strand
TCTTTGGCTGGCTCTGTTTTTGGAATTTGTGATTCTTATTTGGCCTGGTCTCACAAACTACAAGATAGGGTTCTAAACATGGACCTTGTGTGTGTGTGTGCATGTGTAGGTATGCACGTGTGCTTTTGTGTTCTGAATAGCTGTAAGAAGAAGGTCTACAGCCTTCAGCATATTCTCAAAGGGTCTGCATTCTGAAAAGAGCATGAATTTAAAGACTTGCTCTAAGAGGCTCTTTCCTACCCTGGCCCACATTTTCATTTCACATTTCGTCTTTGATGAACTTTATTTGGTGGCTAGACTGGAGTGTGAACATGCATGAAGATACTGCCCAGGGGGCTTCTCTCTACCTGCTGTGTGGTGGGAGGTAACTCTCCAGTTCCTCCTTCACTGCTCATTCCTCGACCTTCTCCGTGGGTGTCTCCAGAGTACAGTGTTCTTGCACTCCTTCCCGGGGTGCCTGCTGTGCTCCGAAGCCTCTGAGCTTTTCTTGGAGGCTGAGACTCCTCCCCCCGGCACCCAAGGCCAAAAGGCACTGGACTTGGATCTAGACGGGCTGGATTCTAGGTCCAGTCCTAGTTACACCTGAGGGGGTCCCCACAGCGGGGGTGGAGAAAAGGGAGGG
>NW_011447976.1:0-622 GCF_000754665.1 Bison bison bison | reverse complement strand
ATGGGGATTTCTGATTCCATATGATAAATTGAATGGATGTATCACTTCCATTCTCTCCTGAATTCCTATTAAAATGATAGCAACAGGTTTTGTAGGATGGAAAGCTGATGAATTGGGAGAGTAGACAAAATTGAACCTAATTTCTTCCAAAAAGGAGGAAAAACCAAACTCAGGAACTTGGTTGTACAGAAAGACAGTGAGGCACAGATCTGGAATTCAGAGAATCGTTTGAAAGTCTATACATGAGGCAGTTAGACCCCAAAAAGCCTCTTCCAAAACCTCAGACATGAGATTAATTCCTTCAGAACATGAATCAAAAAGGTTCTGAGCTTGAGGAGAGAAACGTTCAGAAAAGCTCAAGGGGAGCCAAGGGGCTGAAAATAGGTGGATTAAGTGGAAGTTTGTGTATTTATGGGAGAAACACACAATCACCCTTTCACCAGCCCTGTTTCCCCTTCCAGATCCTCAAATCCCTGTAGCCAGGCACAAGACTTGAGGGTCTCTACATAGAAACTGAGTGACCCCTGAGAATATTCTGCAAATTCAAGGCCGTCATCAGGCGTGAGAGTCTCAAACAAACATACACATCATGAACTATGACTAGAAAGCAACCATTCAAGAT
>NW_011447975.1:0-622 GCF_000754665.1 Bison bison bison | reverse complement strand
GACCTCCCCACCGCCAGCCGTGTTAGGAAGGGATGCTCTGCCTCGGTCCCCACCACGCCCTATGCTTTCCCTCTGCCCACTGCTCTCATTTACATTTATTCGTATTGACATCTGGGTTTGGGACTTCCGCTCTAACCTATGTTTCCCACCACCACCTTCTAGGTTTCTACTTATTCTCCCCTAATCCTTCAGACCCCGTAAGTAATCAGTGCGTTTGTCTGTGTCTTGCTGTATGTGGGGCCTTTTCACTTCAGGCCAGGCGGCTGGACTGACCTCCCCACCGCCAGCCGTGTTAGGAAGGGATGCCCTGCTTGGTTTCTCATCATCGCTTATGGCACCTGAACGTTCAGTTCCTTCTTTGAGCGCCAAGTGCATCCCCTGTCCTGTCGTTGAGAGGGATGTTTCCAGGATCAAATCTGGAACACTGAAACATTTTGGCAGAGGAGTGGTGGAGGAGAGCCCAGCTCATTGTGCAGAACATGTGATTCTCTGGGAGACAAGTCCCAAGGCCAGGTGTCTGCTTCTGCCAGAAGCATTGAGCTCAGGAAGGAGGCAGCCTTGGACTCCGAGTTTGCTTTTTCCTCTGCCATCCTTCAGGGATCCCGCGGGAGGAGGAAGGGGT
>NW_011447974.1:0-622 GCF_000754665.1 Bison bison bison | reverse complement strand
GGGTAGAATCATTATATACAATTAGTTAAAAGGGGGAGGGAGTAAGGAGGGAAAAAAGGAAGACACTGAACATAAGAAACTCCACCATGGAATGTTTTAGTACTAATAGAATACAGATGATTCAATATTCATATAATTTTTATTTTCACTATAAGCAGTTTGATATAAAACATATAAACGATGTGTTAAACATGTTGTGAATCCCTTTTCTCTTAGGTTCAAGAATGAGTTAAGATTTCCAGCTAGGGAAATTTTGTTGTGTTAAATCTCTAGCTTATGGTAAATAGGATTAATTTTTTCACTGAACTTCTGTCCTGCTCTAAGCTGAAAAGAGAAATAAACACATCAGTGAACAGGGATTGGTATGAGGGTTATAGTAGCATGATAAATGCAGAGAAATATTTTTTTCTTTCAATTCATTGCAGATATTGGTTAGCAGTTTATCTGTACAAAAATAAAATGTGACCCCTATAAAACAGCCAAGGTCAGTGAGCATCCGTCATGGAAGTTAAATTTCCCTCAGGCCTATTCAGTCTTTTACAAGATTTTTTCCCTTCTTCCTAAGATGAATAAGACCTTTATAAAGGGTTGTAGGGTCCATTGAATCTCTCATTCAACTTCC
>NW_011447973.1:0-622 GCF_000754665.1 Bison bison bison | reverse complement strand
TGTAAGTATATAAGTTAGAATTTCATAGTTCACTGTGAGACTAAGCTTTTAAAAGTGTTTTGTCAGTACTCTGAAAGCATGAAAGTATTAGCTCCTCAAATAGACCATTTAAAAGAAAATAACAGTTGCCTAAGAATTGAGGAAAATCAAGCTAATGCCAATTACAGATGTAACACCTGAGACCATGCAGTTGGAAAATTTCTGGATATGCCAGAAATTCTCCAAAGCTATATTTATTCAATATTTGTAACAATGCAGATCTGACCCCAATAATTGACTCCCACTATGTATTTTCAGTCTTAAGTCCTGAGTAAAGGCCAATCAACAGCTCCTTTGCAAAACAAAGATTTCAAAAATGATCCAAACCACGCAGCTCTTGTATGTTGAAGGTTTTTAGTTTTTTTCTTCATGGTGTATGTTGGTGTAGGATTATTCAAAGCAGTCTTTCTAGCTCAACTCATTTTATCTGTAAATATACATTTTATCTGAGGGCATATGAAGCGTATTGAAATATTAAACTGTATGTGTTTAAACAACTATATGCAGGTCAGGAAGCAACAGTTAGAACTGGACATGGAACAACAGACTGGTTCCAAATAGAAAAAGGAGTATGTCAAGGCTG
>NW_011447972.1:0-622 GCF_000754665.1 Bison bison bison | reverse complement strand
TAAACTCTGGGAGTTGGTGATGGACAGGGAAGCCTGGCGTGCTGTAGTCCATGGGGTCACAAAGAGTCAGACACGACTGAGGGACTGAACTGAACTGAACTGTCTCACAAACACCAGAGTGCTGCCTTCTACCCCAGTGTAACAGAATTTTGGATGAAATAGGCTCTTGAAGTCCATCACCAGACATGCCTACATTCCAGCAGTAAATATCACTTAGCTGTAAGTTACGCCTCTTTTACACTCTTAAACCTATACTCCAGGTTTCAAAACTTAATCATTTGCTGTTGTAGTTTGTAATTACACAACTATTCTACAGATATAAGATATGGGCTATATACTTGTCTGGGAGCTAATCAAAATGTAAGGCAAAGCTCCTTACACTATTATTATGAGTCTAAATGTAATATTTCAATTATTTGATCTCATTTTTCTATCAGGTATGAGTCAAGTCTGCAAACATTTTCTTTAGCATTAGAGGTTCAGGAAGCGCACAAATACAGCTCATGTGAACACGGTTGACAAACCTTGAATTAGATGACTATTAAGGAAGGGAAGAAATATAAACATTTTCATTTAAAAAATTATGTCACAGATAATGTTTTATTGCATACACTTTTTTTTT
>NW_011447971.1:0-622 GCF_000754665.1 Bison bison bison | reverse complement strand
GTTTTAGATGTAACGTGAGGATGGAGCCCCTGTGATGGGACTGGTGTCTCTGGAAGAAGAGGAAGAAACACCAGAGCTTCCTCTGTCCGCTGTGTGAGGATATAGCAAGAAAGCAGCTGTCTACAAGCCAAGAAGCAGGTTTTCCCCAGGAACCGAATCTGTTGGCAGGTTGATCTTGGACTCCCAGCCTCTAGAACCCTGAAAAACAAATGTCTACTGTTTAAGCCACTCAGTCTGCAGCATCTTGTTATAGCCGCCCGAGCTAAGTCAGGTGGCCCCTTAAGATACAAAGATGATCCAGGTTGGCCTGAACCCTTTACAGGCAGAAAGTTTTCTTTGGCCAGGAGTAGAGGAGGAAGTCAGAGAGCATTGAAGAGTGAGGGAGATTCCATCAGAGGGAGATTTGGCGTGAGGATCCAGCTGCCAGCAGTGATGGTGTGAGTTGTTGTTCAGTCACTCAGTCGTGTCCAACTCTTTGTGACCCCATGGACTGCAGCACGCCAGGCTCTGTCCTTCACTATCTCCCAGTGCTTGCTCAAACTCATATCCATTGAGTGGATGATGCCATTCAACCATCTCATTCTCTGTCACCCCCTTCTCCTGCCTTCAATCTTTCCCCAGC
>NW_011447970.1:0-622 GCF_000754665.1 Bison bison bison | reverse complement strand
TTTTCCAGGCAAGAATACTGGAGTTAAGTTGCTAGTTCCTACTCTAGGGGATCTTAGTGACCCAGGGATTGAACCCACATCTCTCCTCTCTCCTACACTGGCAGGAAGGTTCTTTATGATTGTGCCACCTGGGAAGGCTCCTTTACATATAATGTAAGATGTTCAAATTCTATCACTTTAAAAGTTAAATTTAAATTCTATCACTATTCTTTTGCTATGGCTATAATATGTTTTTAAATATGTTGTGAACTCTACAATGTATTATTGTTTTATTTTAAATAGTCACTTTCCATTAAATAAATTTAAAAATGTGAAAATGTATTTTATACTTACCATCCATTTATTCTTTCCAGTGTTCTTCATTCTTTTATATAGGTCTGATTTTTCATCTGCAGTTATTTTCCTTCTGCCTAGAAAGCTTTCTTTAATATTTCTTGTTGTGCAAGTTTTCTAGTGATGAATTCCCCCGTTTTTATTTTTGTGAAGATATTTTTGTCTTTATTTTTCAAGAATATTTTCATGGTATATAAAATTAGATGTTGACAGAGTTTTCTTTTACCAATGGTTTTACAATTTGATTATATATAGTTTTTTTTTTTTTTTTTTTTTTTTTTTTTTTTCC
>NW_011447969.1:0-622 GCF_000754665.1 Bison bison bison | reverse complement strand
GGAGGGCAGAGGAGGGGCTGGGCTCTGATGGCCAGCGATGAGCAGAGCCGCCCGGTTCCAGCGAGGATGCCCCGGGTCGGTTCCACACCTGTCCGCCGCGTCCGTGTGAACCACGCCGCTGAGGGTCGCGGGAGCCGGAAGGCGGGTCCTATTAGGGGAATAGGGTTCCCTAGGGTTCCCTATTAGCAAAAGTGTTCTTCTACTAACTAGGCAGAAAGGTCTCACCGACATTTGAACTCGGATGGCTGGATTCAGAGTCCAGAGTGCTCACCATTACACCATGGAATCCCCTCGGGAGCCACCTGGTCTCCATCACCAGAGAACAGTATCCGCTTCTTTAGCCTCTATACGTCCCACCCATAAGCTCAGGGCAGTTCTTCTAAGGCCCTGAGGAGACTCCAATATGGTTGACTCCCCTAGGTGCTCAACCCTCTCACTTTCTCTCCGCTCCTCTCCTTTGATCGACTCAGCTCACTCTCACCTCAGAAAATGAGGTGAAATCCACTTTGGGTTTTGTGCCAGGGAGGACCCCCTAGGTCTCTATCACCAACCACATATTCTGTTTAGGTTAACCAGAGTGTCCCATCCGGAGGTAAAATTTCTGCAAATAAGAGTGTTATTT
>NW_011447968.1:0-622 GCF_000754665.1 Bison bison bison | reverse complement strand
TTTTTTTTTTTAGTTAAATATAACTGCAACATACAATTCCACTCACACCCACAAAGGAAAAGTCTTGTATCACTCACAGGAAGCCTCGGAATCTGTTGAGGTCATTGTTTGGACTTTCACATTCTATCCTACTGGAGAATTTCTCAGGATCAACTTCAGAGTCCTAAAAATATATATATATTTCAAAAATTACCACACAAAAATTAAAGGTTAAATCTTGAGATTTAAGTGTTTATCCTTTCACTAAGATAAAAGGTATTCATGTCACAAAATATATGTCAAAAATTGCCCAAATGAAGGAAAGTACACACATAATTATGAATGAATAGATAAGATGAGAATGGTCCTAGAGCATTAATAAATATCTTCAGGTGATAAGAATGGCTGAACTGTACACCGAAATTCATGCAGGACTCCCTGCAGGAGGGAGCTTCTCCTACAAAACACACTCTTTTATCCGAAAGACACTGAAAAGCTGAAAATACTTTTCTTATTGTTCTTTACACATATAGGTAGTTTCTGAGATTAAGTGTATATCTATACACACACACACACACACACACATATGCATGTAATATAGGCTTCCCAGGTGGCACTAGTGGTAAAGAACCCACCTGCTAAT
>NW_011447967.1:0-622 GCF_000754665.1 Bison bison bison | reverse complement strand
TAGGGTTGGGTCAGAAGCAGGATGGACCCCAGGCCTGGCGTTTTTTTTTTTTTTTTAAGCCTCCAGGTGATTCTACTGTGCAGCCCAGAGGGAGAACCACAGGAGAGGGTGTCCGTAGGGCAGAGAAGGCTAGACAGAGAGGGGCAGTCGTACCTCATTTTGCAGTTGGGGAAACTGAGACTAAGGTCACTTACCCAGGGTCAGCCCTTAAGTAGCCAATCAGGAACCTGAACCGCCACCTCGTCCCCACCACAAGGAGGAGGGACACCGCCCAGCCCTCTAACAGAATTCGTCATCTGCCCCTGCATGATAACCCACATTCACTCCTGAAACTCAGAGCCAGTGTGAGACCCTCAGGTGCGGGCACTGCACAGGACCAGAGGGGAAAGGAAAGGCACTTCCAGAAGAATTCTCAACCCAAGGGTTGAAACAAAGCAAAAGGAATATTTTTCTTTCATTCAAGACCACTATATGCCTTCCAGTCCACCCACACTCAGCCCCATTTAGCCCCCTTGTCAGAAGTTTGCAGTCTGTTTTTTTTTAATTAATTTATTTTTTATTGAAGGATAATTGCTCTACAGAATTTTGCTCTTTTCTGTCAAACCTCAACATGAATCAGCCG
>NW_011447966.1:0-622 GCF_000754665.1 Bison bison bison | reverse complement strand
TGACTGTACGTGTTAGCAATCTGACCAAGGAAGATGGGACTCCATGTCACCCCATCCCTCACCATACCACCCCATCCCTCATCATGTGGTGGTGGAGTTGACTGTATTATGAAGGGGAAACACTAGAGAGGCCATATGTCTAGTGGTCAAGTGTGTGGACCACCTGACTTCCAATCCTTTTCAGCCATTCCATCCTTCACTGCTGTGAGCAGGAGACTAGCCTGGAATGGGAGGGTGTTACATAGAATCAAGATAACACATCCAGGTCCTCTGTCCCTTCATTTTATTCTTAAGCCTGAAGTGCAGGCATGTAGGTGAAATCTTCTTATCTCTATAGGGATCACCCAGGGTTGGAGCCCACAGATGGGTGTAAATGAGGATTAAATAAGTTAGTAATGCCTGTGTGATCTCAAAGGGAGGACAAGTGTCTGATTTCACTGCACACTAGCTGAATGATTTGGGCAAGTTATTTAACCTCTTTAAATCTCATATTTTTATCTACAAATCAGGATAATAACAGTAATATCTCTTGAGGTTGCAAGGAGGATTAAATGAGCTAATAATGCCTATAAACCTTCTGGTCCAAAGTAAGCATTAAAAATATTTAGCTATTACTGTTATT
>NW_011447965.1:0-622 GCF_000754665.1 Bison bison bison | reverse complement strand
TATTCTTTGGAACTCTGCATTCAAATGAGTATATCTTTCCTTTTCTCCTTTGCCTTTCACTTCTTTTCTCAGCTATTTGTTAGGCCTCCTCAGACAACCATTTTGCCTTTTTGCATTTCTTTTTCTTGGAGATGGTGTTGATTACTGCTTCCTGTACAATGTCATGATTTTCTGTCCATAGTTCTTCAGGCACTCTGTCTATCAGATCTAATCCCTTGAACCTCTATTTAGTCACTTCCACTGTATAATCATAAGAGATTTGATTTAGGTCACACATGAATGGTCTAGTGGTTTTCCCTACTTTCTTCAGTTCATGTCTGAATTTGGCAATAAGGAGTTCATGATCTGTGCTACAGTCAGCTCCTGGTCTTGTTTTTGCTGACTGTATAGAGCTTTTCCATCTTTGGGTACAAAGAATGTAATCAATCTGATTTCAGTGTTGACCATCTGATGATGTCCATGTGTAGAGTCTTCTCTTGTGTGGTTGGAAGAAGGTGTTTGCTATGACCAGTGTGTTCTCTTGGCAAAACTCTGTTAGCCTTTGACCTGGTTCATTTTCCTTTCCAAGGCCAAATTTGCCTGTTACTCCAGGTATCTCTTGATTCCTACTTTTGCATTCCAG
>NW_011447964.1:0-622 GCF_000754665.1 Bison bison bison | reverse complement strand
GCAATGGAGAATGACATCCATGGATTAAAATCCTACACTTTCATTGCTGCTTAGTTGCTAAATTGTGTCTGACTCTTATGATCCCATGGGCTGTAGCTTGCCAGTCCTCTGTCCAAGGCATTTCCCAGGCAGGAATACTGGAGTGGGCTGTGATTTCCTTCTCCAGGGGATATTCCCAATAATCAAACCTGTGTTTCCTGCATGGGCGGGTGGACTCTTTACCATTGAGCCACTATGCACCATGACCAAATAGGATTTATTTTAGGAATGCTAGGTTTATTCAATATATGAAAATCAATTCACATCTAATGAGCAAAAATCAAATAATCTGATGTCCACTTTCATTGTTTCTATTCAACATTGTACTAGAACTTCTAGCCAGAGCAATTAGGTAAGGTAAAGGAGTAAAAAAAGCACCCAGATGGAAAATGAAGAAGTAAAGCTATGTCTACTTGAAAATATCATGACCTTGTAATATACTGCTAAGTCACTTCAGCCGTGTCTGACTCTGTGCAACCCCATAGATGGCAGCCCACCAGGCTGCCCAGTCCCAGGGGTTCTCCAGGCAAGAACACTGGAGTGGGTTTCCATTTCCTTCTCCAATGCATGAAAGTGAAAAGTG
>NW_011447963.1:0-622 GCF_000754665.1 Bison bison bison | reverse complement strand
GAGTGGGTAGTCATTTCCTCCTCCAGGGGATCTTCCTGACTCAGGGATCGAACCCTCATCTCTTGTGCTTCCTACATTGGCAGGTGGGTTCTTTACCACTAGTGCCAGCTGGGAAGCCCATGCCAGGAAGTAATGAGTGCAAAAAAAAAAATAAAAATCAGGTAAGGGCACAGAGGTAACAGGCAGGGTACACTGTTTTTTATAAGATCGAGTCAGGTATGGCTTCTCTACTAAGGTAGCATTTAAGCTGAGGCTAAATGGAGGGGTGGTATGTATACCCTGTGGATACTGGTGAAGGGAATTCTGGGAGAGGGAAACAAGTGCAAAAGTCCTGAATCAGGGGTGTGTGCGATGTGTTTGAATTAGAGCACAGAGGCCTGGGTGGCTGGGGAAGAGTGATTGAATGGGAGCCTCGTAGGGTCTTTTGTTGATGGCCCCCAAAGAGCTACACCAGCCCTCTGGGGTCCCCTCCCCTTGAATCTGGGCTGGATCTGTGACTTGCTTTCACCAAAGTTGCAACAGAGGTGACACTCTGCCAGTTCCAGACTCAAGCCTTAAAAAGCCTGGAAGCTTCTACCTTTCCCTGCTGGCTCAGATGGTAAAGAATCTCCCTGCAATGCAG
>NW_011447962.1:0-622 GCF_000754665.1 Bison bison bison | reverse complement strand
ATACCATGGTATCTGATAGTTGGATCTGCTCTTCTAGAGTTATATTGTGTTCAGATACTGTATCAGGTTAACTTCTCCATGTGTTAGTATCAATTGACAACAGACCAATAGAAAAATAATTCAGAAATTTACTTTAAAAAATCTGTATAACATGTTAGAAACAACCCAGCTCTAAGAATTAGTTAGATGAAGCAACATCCAACAGAACTAAAATTAGTTTTCTATGACTTACGCAATACAGCCAAGAAGGGTGGAAGATGCTCTACACAGATAAAGTTCTAGGTATGAATCTTGGTTCTTGATCCTTGGCCTTGAACAAGGTGCTCAAAATTCTCTGAACCCTAGAATTATCATCTATATAGTAACAATCACAATGTAAATCCATGAGATTTTTCTTGGTAAATGAGATGAAACTTCTCATAGGATTGATGCAAGAATTAAATGAATTAATTCACAAAAAGTATTTCAACAGTGCCTGGCAGATAAATATTAGACAATAAATATAATAATAATAATAAATATTAGGCATTATTATTATCATCATTGGAGAAGGAAATGGCAACTCACTCCAGTACTCTTGCCTGGAGAATCCCATGGAGGGAGGAGCCTGGTAGGCTACAGT
>NW_011447961.1:0-622 GCF_000754665.1 Bison bison bison | reverse complement strand
TCTAGATTCTTACTTCCAGTTTACAGAGAATTTAGGGTTTCTAGGATCAACTTAAATGACACCATAAGGAAATAATCAGACAAATTCCGAATGTGGGAATTCCACAAGGAAGTTGAATAGGGTTCTTCAAAGAAATCTAAAGTCATAAAAAAAAGTAAAACAATAAATAATTCAAGTGCTAAGAATGAGAAAGACATAACAATCAAATGCAAAAATGAACTTTGAATTTTAGTTAAAAAAAAAAAACTAGAAAAAACTAGGAAGAGTAATGGGAAAATTGAACATGGTTGGGTGTTAGCTAATACTAAGCAATTATTAATTTATTTAAATGATTAAGGTATTGCCACTAGGTAGGAAAATTGTCTTTATTTTTAAGGGTGAAGTGCCTTGATGTCTGAAATTTATTTTCAAATGGTTCACTCCAAAATATAATGATAAACAATGACAATACACAGGTGGCAAAAATTTATTGAGGGTTTTTTTCTGGGTGTTCACTGCTGTTATCTTAGCTGTTATTTTTTCAGTTTTTGGCTCTACAGTGCTGCAGTAAGTAGGACAAGGCAATGGCACCCCACTCCAGTACTCTTGCCTGGAAAATCCCATGGACAGAGGAGCCTGGTAG
>NW_011447960.1:0-622 GCF_000754665.1 Bison bison bison | reverse complement strand
GATGGATGTGAGTCTGAGTGAACTCCGGGAGTTGGTGATGAACAGGGAGGCCTGGCGTGCTGTGATTCACGGGGTCGCAAAGAGTCGGACATGACTGAGTGACTGAACTGAACTGAAAAATTGAAAACTAAATGGTCATCAGTGGCGCCCTGGTTAAATCACCTGTAATGTAAAGGAAAGTCAGTATCAGATAAAACATTTGCTTTTGTTTTTATATACCATGCTGTAAATGGTACTTTGACAGTGAGCCTGTCCCTCACACCATTTTATAAGATTGAGAAAAATACCAGTGGGTCTGTTATTGGCACAGAAGATTTTTGAAAATACACCTTTGAAGAGCAGTGTTAAGCCTGTCGTTCTCTCTTGATCTGCCTTTTAACGCACTTCACATAAATTATTATCCACTATTCCCTTCTCCAGTTTCCTGTTAGGATTTTTGGTCCTGTTTTTTATATGTTCTGACTTATAGACCACAGGAAAGATGTCTTAAAGGTTCATGGATGAATTCACTCCGGTTTCCTTATTTCATCTAAGAATAGCCACAGCTCCTTTCATGAGAGGATCGTTTTACTTGGTTTGGACCATTGACAGAGTGAGCAAACGTCTGATGTTGTCTGAGAAG
>NW_011447959.1:0-622 GCF_000754665.1 Bison bison bison | reverse complement strand
TTTTTTTTTTTTTTTTTTGTAATATAATGTCAAGGATTTCCTCATCTTTATTTTCCCCAAGAAAGCATCTCCAAAGCCTTTCACATTTCTCCCATAGGCAATGACACGAAATGACATAAAGGGCACTTAGGTGGCACTGTGGTATATTCTCACCTCATTTAAGCCTCTTTATAACTTCACAGTGTAAAGCTTGAAGGGGCAGATGCCTCTTCAGTCTGATTCATTGCTGCAGCCCCAAAGCCAAGACTGGCACAGAGCATATGCACATTGAATATCAGTTGGGTGAGTTAACTTCACAGAGAAGGAATTGAGGTTCATAAAGCTTAATATACCTGCTGAGGGTGATGCTTCCAGACATTGGTGAAACTGAGATGGTTGGAGGTGGGTGCATGGGTGGATGGGTAGAAGATGGGTGGATGGGTAGAAGATGGGTAGATGGATGAATGAAAAAAAATGCCATTTTGGAAAAGATGTTAATTTAACAGTGTAGACTTGGACTGGTCTTCCAGTCTTTATCCAGCAGAGGGCACCAAGGCTCCAATAATTGGCTTAGACAATACTTTGGCCACCTGATGGGAAGAACTGACTCATTGGAAAAGACCCTGATGCTGGGAAAGATTGA
>NW_011447958.1:0-622 GCF_000754665.1 Bison bison bison | reverse complement strand
GTGTTTTGCATTAGCAGTCTAGGGAGTTCTGACTTTCTAATACATCAAGGCAGAAGAACAAACATTTGTCATCTAACTGCATAAGATGAACAGAAGTATCTTGCAACATCACTCATAGGAACTACTAGAGGTACAATACAATGAGCATGTTGAAAATATATGGAATTTATTTTCCTGAAAAGGAAATGCCTATCATTATATGCAAAATATCAGCTTGATAAATGATGCTGGTTATTTTAATAAAATATTTTCATATCCCACAGGGAAAAAAACCAAAGCTCAATTGTTAAATTATTTATATTATGGTCAGAATGCAAATTGGCTGGCTTATAAATATCTTTAAAATCAAATGAGAGAACAAGAAATCATCTTTACTACCAATTTGATTTATCCAGATCTTATAAAATGCCCTGGGAGGTGTGTGTGTGTGTGTGTGTGTGTGTAACTAATTTTATTTTTTCATTGATTTTTCTTCAATTTGTCATCTTCTTGATACTGAAACTGACTTTACTTATTCTGGGTTGTGGCTCTCAGCCTACCCACTTCTGTGTATCTTTCAGTATCTCAGAATTAAGGAAGGAATAAAAACAACTTATCAAACTCCTTTTCAGCTAGCATACTG
>NW_011447957.1:0-622 GCF_000754665.1 Bison bison bison | reverse complement strand
TTGTATCTAGATAGTGACCATCAACAGCTGCCAACATCATTATTTTTGGACAATCCAGTAAATGTTGTATATTCCTTAGTGGCAATAAACTATCAATCTGTGGAGAATGCTTACTGAAAGTTATATGATTCTTATCAGACCCAAAAATGAATTAACAGGAAATGTTGGAAACTGAGAACACAGCGCATGAGAGCAGAAAGACTGACTATGAAAACTTTACATGAGAAATATCTGATTTCTTCAGCAAACAATTGCAAGTGAAATTAAAGAGTTAGAATCAATAATTCAAACAGAACCTAAGAGACATATCAGACAACTGCCACATATTTGAATCAAAATTTAAGCAAGCAAACTTTTAAAAAAAATTTTTAATGACAGGAAAATTTAAAGGCTACCTACTAAATAATTGATTATATTAAAAATCATTTCTATTTTACTTATAGTTTTGAACATAGTAATAGGGTTATTTTAGAAGGGAAAGTCCTTATCTTTTAGAAATACATGCTGATATGTTTACAGATGGCATGGTGTTACATCCAATTTCTTCAAAATAACCAAAGTTGGGATAACTTCTTGATGGTATAGGTGCAAAAAAAAAAAAACAAAAAAAAAAAACTTAAGC
>NW_011447956.1:0-622 GCF_000754665.1 Bison bison bison | reverse complement strand
GTCCCACTCTGTGCGACCCCATAGATGGCATCCTCTGTCCCTGGGATTTTCCAGGCAAGAGTACTGGAGAGGGGTGCCATTGCCTTCACTGTCAGAATTCCCTTAATAAATGACATTATAACAACATTGCCCATCACGTTAAAGTGCAAAGGCATTGTTTGTCTATGAACCTATTAATATTTTCCTTTTTCCTGATTTAGGAAAATATACAAAAAAAAAAATCTGAAGAGGTAGAAACATAACAACACATTTAAAAAAGAAACAGATAATAAGAAATGCAGCTTACCTATGCTTTACCTGACTGTGACCAAATTCAACCACTGCCAAAACAGGTTATATGATTGAAAGTATACCATGCTATTCTATGGGTTACAAGTATTTCTAAGATATTAGTAGAATATAAAAATGAACTGCAGTGAGTTAGATGGAAGGGATATGAGAGTTCTTCACAATCTATTGCTCTGTTCATAATTAGCAATAATGGAGTTTGGGATGATAATTAAGCTCTAAACAGATTGGGGAGATGGAAAAAATTGGAATCAAAAGATACATTCCTAGCTCTACCTTTACCACCAAGTGAAGTGAGTGAAAGTCGCTCAGTCGTGTCCAACTCTTTGAGACC
>NW_011447955.1:0-622 GCF_000754665.1 Bison bison bison | reverse complement strand
AGTCAGATATGACTGAGCGACAAAGTGCACACACACACACACACTTTTTATATATTTCTTTATTTTCAAACCTAAGGCAGTTACATTTTATTATCCATTTTTCTTCCAGTTTTATTGAGATATAACATAAAGCACTGTATAAGTTTAAGTTGTGCAACATAATGATTTGATTTGCATGCATCATGAAATAATAACCCCAATAAGTTTAGTGTGCATCTGTCATTCTATATAGATGCAAAAGAAAAACCATCTTCGCCGTGATGAGATCTCTTAGGATTTACTCTCTTAACTTTCTTCCCTCTCCCAACACCCTCCCCACCCCACTCCTCTGGTAACCACAAATCCAATCTTTTTCCCTATGAATTTGCTTGTTTGTTTTCAGAGTATAATTGATTTACAATGCTATATTAATTCTTGGTGCACAACAGTGATTCTCATATTTTTTAACTTTTTCTTTTATATTGGGGTATAGCTGATTAACAATGTTGTAATGGTTTCAGGAGAACAGTGAAAGGACCCAGTCATACACATATATGTTATAAAGTTTACTATGCTTAAATCTGTACCTAAATTCTTTCCAGTAAAACATTAAAAAAAAAAAAAAAAAAAAAAGTGAAAGCTT
>NW_011447954.1:0-622 GCF_000754665.1 Bison bison bison | reverse complement strand
TGCCATCTGAGAGCTGCACATAGAAAATTAAACAGCTCTGGTTCCTACCCACTAAGAGATTGTAATCAGCTACTGATATGAGAGTAGGCATTAAATTTACACTGTAGAATTGGAATGTCAAGTATGAGGTATAGATTGCAGAACTTCACCTAGCTGTCTGGCAGAATTAAAGCTCTTAAAATAATGGAAAATACTGGTGAAAAATCACCAAGTAAAAAATTGTAAAATGGGCTACTGATTCTTACTTTACGTTAGTTAGAAGACATTTAATGTTTGAAATAAATCTGGGAAGATGATATAAATAAGAAGCAATAAATGTAAAGATGCATGCAGATGGACCTTGTTAAAGAGGTGAAACACACATATTAGTAATATGATGCTTTTAAGAATAGGATGAAAGGATTTGTCAAATCTTGAGATTTTGCATAGGAGTTATTAGCATAGCTATGACATTTTCTACTTCTATTCACATATGAATTCCCTGCAAAGCATTGTTTTGGAACAGTAGTAATCATACTTTCAAATAAGCTGCAAATAAAGGGACAGAAGGGCTTCCCAGGTGGCTCAGAGGAGACATGGGTTCAATCCCTGGATCGGGAAGATCTCCTGGAGGACGGCATGG
>NW_011447953.1:0-622 GCF_000754665.1 Bison bison bison | reverse complement strand
CCCAAAAAACTCACCCTTCCTCTGTTTGAAGGCCTCAAAGGTTCATGCCCACTTGCATACCCTGGTGAGGGCAGGTCTTCTTTACTCAGTCTTCAGATTCAAATACTATTCTCTCTGGAAATACCCTCACAGACACACCCAGAAGTAACATTTTACCAGCTATCTAGGCATCGCTTAGGCCAGTCAAGCTGACACAGTGACAGAGGCTAGATTTGAAACAAAAAAGCTATATACAATATTACCCCAATAGCATTAAATTCTAGAAAATGTAAGTAATATATAGTGACAGAAGCCTGTTGTCTGGAGGATAAGTAGAAGGGGTTATACCTTTGTAACAAGAAAACTTACAGGGTTATGAGTACATTCACTACCTTAACTCTAATGATAGTTTCATAGGTGTATTGCATATATCAAAACTTGTGAAATTATACATTTTAATATGTAGAGTTAGCTGAACATCAACTGTATCTCAGGGAGCTGTTTTTAAAAAAGAGAGAGGACATTTAGTTAATTACTGGAAGAACAACAAATAGAATCCAGGTCTTTATCCTTTTGCAGTGGGTATACTACTAGGGTCCTGATTTTAAACTATGTGATCCAGCCAAAAATATTTTGAGTTTAT
>NW_011447952.1:0-622 GCF_000754665.1 Bison bison bison | reverse complement strand
CTGGGCCTCCTTGCTGTGTTCCCACCTCATCCACCACCTGCCTGCACCAGGGCTTTGCACAGGCCAGGGCCCAACCAGGAAAATACACTGGGCTTTCTGTCCTGTTTGTTAGGACTGTGATAAACTGTCACCTTCCGAGTGAACCCAGTACAGCACCCCTGTCACTGACCCTGTGTCTGCATTAATCTCCTTTCATCATCTGATAGAGACTAAGATTGGGCTTCCCTGGTGGCTCAGTTGGTAAAGAATCTGTCTGCATTCCAGGAGCTGCAGGAGATGAGGGTTCAATCCCTGGGCTGGAAAGATCCCCTGGAGGAGGAAATGGCAACCCATTCCCATATTCTTGCTTGGGAAATGCCATGGACAGAGGAGCCAGGTGGGCTATAATCTTTGGGAATCACAAAGAGTCGGACATGACTGAAGCAATTTAGCATGCACACACACAGAGACTGATTCATTTTTCACCTTTAAATCAATATCCCCTTCCCTCCCCCTTCTCTCTCTCTCTGTCTGTCTCTGTCTCTCTCTCTCTCTCTCTCTCTCACACACACACACACACACACACACACACAGTTGGCACAAGTATTTCCACACATAAAGGAAGAAATTCCATCCGGCCAGG
>NW_011447951.1:0-622 GCF_000754665.1 Bison bison bison | reverse complement strand
CCCATGGACTGCAGCCCACCAGGCTCCTCCATCCATGGGATTTTCCAGGCAAGAGTACTGGAGTGGGGTGACATCACCTTCTCCATACTCAGCCATAGAAGAATGAAATAATGCCATTTGCAGCAACATGGATGGATCTAGAGGTTCTACTAAGTGAATAAGCCAGATAGAGAAAGACAAATATTTTATAAAATTACTTATATTTGAAATCTAAAAAAAAATCATTCCCGCATAGCTCAGTTGGTGAACAACCTGCCTGCCATGTAGAGACCTGGGTTCGATCCCTGGGTTGGGAAAATCCCCTGGAGAAGGGAAAAGCCACCCACTCCAGTATTCTGGCCTGGAGAATTCTGTATAGCCCATGGGGTCACAAAGAGTCAGACACTACTGAGAGACTTTCAAAAAAAAAAAAAATACAAATGAACTTATTTACAAAGTAGAGACAGACTCATATAGGAAGGGTTATGAAAGGGAAAAGGGGGTGTCAGAGGGAAAAATTAGGAGTCTGGGATTAACAGATACTGAACACAAAATAAATGACACAAGGTCCTACAGTGTAGCATGGGGAGCTATATTCAAGATCCTGTAATAAGCCATGATGGAAAAGAATACGAAAAAGAGT
>NW_011447950.1:0-622 GCF_000754665.1 Bison bison bison | reverse complement strand
GTGCTACAACAGTTAAAGAGAAAGATCTTAACTAAAGATCAGAAAGGAGCACCGCTACATTCTTCTACATTTATGTTTTGGCCACAGCATGCTAGCGTGAGGAAGGCAGTGTGCTCAGCACTGGCGTGCAGAGTGCGGTGAGCTGTGCTGCAGGAAGGCAGTGGTGCCGGGCGGACAAGGCGAGGGGCGGCTCCCCAGGCTCCCGTCAGTCATCTTCACCTCCACAGAGCAGCAGGAGGGCTTTCTTATAGTCCCCAGACGTGTCCCCCTGAAACCCAAATGCACTCCGTTAACCTTCATAACTCACAGAAGCCACAGAAAAGAAAACATTAAGACAGATCTGGTAACATGTTTTATTCATATGACTTTTCTCCGAGTGACTTTCACATCAGGAATGTTTGGGTTTTATTTTTTAGTTTAGGTTTTTAAATCAACTTTTCCAATAAGCAACTAGTGTTAGCCCACATAAATATGCTACCAATAAATGAAAACGCTTAATGGCTTATTACATGCTATGTATGTGCTTAGTTGGTAATTTGTGTCTGACTCTGCAACCCCATGGACTGTAGCCCACCAGGCTCCTCTGAGAGTCCAGGGGATTCTCCAGGCAAGAATACTGCAG
>NW_011447949.1:0-622 GCF_000754665.1 Bison bison bison | reverse complement strand
CACACACACACACACACACACATTAAGCTTAAGATGATATCCAGGGAGGAAAAAGAATAACAAGTAAAATAAGCATCTATATAAAATTTAGGCATCAAATATATAATAAAATTAAACAGACTATGTAAATGTAAAAGGAAAACTGATAACATTTTAAATAGTCAAAGACAACTGATCAGAAACACTCCTTAAACACTCCATTGTATAAGAAAAATCTGTGCTCTTTGATCATCAAACAAAATCAAAATTGCCTCTAAACATAAATCTGTCTCCCTCTTCCAGTCCTCCATCTAAGCATAGCTTTAGCTTATCTTTTTCTTTTTTTCCCCTGAGCTGCTAAGTAATGAATGGCTAGCAGAGAGATGCCTTTGTCAGCAGAAACCTGACCAAACTGGTATATAATTTTTGTACTTCAATACAAAGAGAAAGAAATTGAAAAGCCTAGACAAAACAATTTGGAGAAAGTAATCAGAAGTGTCAATAGACCTGATTGCAGGACAAAGACTGTGTATTTAGAGTATAAATGTAAAACTGCTGCTGCTGCTAAGTCGCTTCAGTTGTGTCCGACTCTGTGCGACCCCACAGACGGCAGCCCACCAGGCTCCCCCATCCCTGGGATTCT
>NW_011447948.1:0-622 GCF_000754665.1 Bison bison bison | reverse complement strand
CGGCCATTCACCCCGCGCGCCCGGGATCGCCAATCGCTTCGCGCCAACCAGTCACCCCGGGAAGCGGGAGGAGGAACTCCGAGGGGTGGGAGCCCCTGGATTTCGGTGTCTCAGAGCTGCCCGGGTGCGGGCAGGGAGAGGGTCACTCAGCCGGCGGATTCCCTCTCTGCGCTACATCATCTCAGTCCTCAGCGATGCGGGGAACAGAAATGTCAATAGTTCTGATTTTTAAAAATCACCCCATCCGCCCCGCCCCCAACAAAAAAGGGAGGACCCAAAGACGCGGGGCGGGGCAGGGGAGAAGGAGGATAGTGGCGGGGAGGGTAGGAAGAAGTGCGGGCGGCTGGAAGGAGGAATATGGCTGGGAAGCAGCTGAGTGCCTCTGAATGCCAGGATAGTCCGGGACCCGCGCGGTAAGCGCCGCACCAAGGCCACCCGGAGCCCGAAGTCGGGACCGCGAGCCCGGGGCTCGCCTTCATCAACGCCGCTCCGAAAAGGGTCCGGGTGAAGAATACATGGTGGACCGCACCTGTCCCGCCCCACGCTTTCCTGTCGGGGATGCTCAACGTAAAGCCTCCAGCCGCGCGCTTCCCCTGCAAAGTTTGCTCGCGCCGCGCTGCCG
>NW_011447947.1:0-622 GCF_000754665.1 Bison bison bison | reverse complement strand
GATAGGACTAGAGCTACTTAGCACACACCACACACAAGCAAGCAGTCTGGGAAATAAAACCTGGAAGAGTCTCATCTATGAGTGGATGTGCTCACTTAAGGGCAGACTCTACTTTTAAAGATGTTAAGTTTTCTCTTTTACAGATAAAGACAGGTAGAGAAAAACGTGGAATTTGACTTGCTTTTCAGGTAATATATACATACCACCTCATATTCAAAAATAATAACTTAGGAGAGTTGTTGAAGGCTTCATTAGAAGTAACAGTTTCCCGATCTTGTCTTCTTCAGTGCATTTGAGCTCCTCCCTTATGTTCCATGACTTTTTTAACAGGCCTGTAGTCCAAAGTTCCTTAGTTTTGGTGGACTCTTCTCTTTAGGTGTGCTGACATCAAGATTTGCACGGTTATCATTATAGTTTTATCTCCTTTCCCCTGCTCGTTTTTATGAAGATATTTTGGTGAGACAAGTGTTTCCAATTGAAACAAACAAACAAACAGTTAAACTGGCCCTGTAAGAGAATTGTCCCGTGTATCCATATCTACCTTCACTTGGGCGGCTTCCAGGTGGTGCTAGTGGTAAAGAACCCACCTGCCAGTGCAGGAGACATAAGAGACATGGGTTCG
>NW_011447946.1:0-622 GCF_000754665.1 Bison bison bison | reverse complement strand
TGTCTGGCACTCAAAAGATTTGCGGGCCCTGGAGAAACTCATCTTAGTAAACAGAGGGAGAGAGGCTGGTCTCACCTTTATGGAGAGGTCTATGTTGAAAGCAAGACCCTCTGCCCACTTGGGACTGCTCACTGCTGCTCAGCTCTTGGTAGAGCAACCTTTGGAAAGGGTGCACAGGCAGGCTGTGGATCTTCAATTTTTTTTTTTTTAATCCACGTATTGATGTAACCTTAGCCAGCATTCACATACCACCAAGCATGTGGGGGTCCAGTTGTGAAGGCTACCCCTTTGGACTGTCTGGGAGCTGACTCCCACTGACCTGGGAGCTGAGTCTCAGCAGAGCTGGCAACCCTGGACAGTGGGAGATTCCCTGACCTCTCCAGCTGGCATTCTCCAAATTGGGTTGGGGTGGGGGCACAGGGGGGCATTGATGCACGTTGAAAATGTGATTCCCAGTGAAAACAGAATCCAGTTGAAAACTATTTGGGAAAATGTGCCTTTTATTTTCCCCTGTTAGAGATTTGCAATCAAACCAGAATATTAAAGCCTAAAGATTTAGAGGATCATGTCATCTGCAAATAGTGAGAGTTTTACTTCTTCTTTTCCAATTTGGATTCCTTTT
>NW_011447945.1:0-622 GCF_000754665.1 Bison bison bison | reverse complement strand
ATTACAAAAAGTCCAAGTCAACAAATCTTCAAAAGTGAGTTACAATGATGCTGATTATGTGCTGAAAAAATAACTTTTAACCCAAAAATGGATAATTAGCATTGACATGGAAGTCAGTTAACTTGGTTATTCTTGGTTAACTCAAACCACAGAAAACAGATATTTGAGCCATATGGCTGCTTCTGAAACTCTGTAATTTCTTCATTTCTGATTTTCTTGGTAAACTATATTGTTCAAGCTTACAGGGAAACATTTATCTTGGTTTATATTTTAAATTAGCCTAATAACAATAATAGTAATGGCAGCAAATTCTTACAAAGCATTTACATGAGCTCGGTACTTCTAAAAGCACCCAAGAAATGCTAAGTCATTTCATCTATACAACAACCCAATGAAATAGATAGTCTTATGACTCCCTATGTCAGAGGCTCATAGAGGTTAAGTAGCTTGACCAAGGCCACACAGCCAGGATGTGACAGAGTGGGATTTGAACTCGAGACTCCAGGCCCCTAGCTATGATCTCACCCTTACTATTGTCCAGCACTGACCACAGCATACTCCTCCAGGAGGACTGATCTTCTGTACAGAATTAATTCCCTCTCACGCCCTGGGCTGTCACCTT
>NW_011447944.1:0-622 GCF_000754665.1 Bison bison bison | reverse complement strand
GGTTAGGACTCAGCGCTTTCACTGCTGGGGGCCCAGGTTCAGGAAACTAAGATCCCGCAAACCGTACGGCACAGCCAAAAAATAAATTATAAATAAATACATAAAAACATTTTAAGAGCACTTTTCTTATTTGATCAGACCCTGTGCGTTGCCCGATCACTGTCAGGAGGCCTTCGGCTTCTCAGTCTCCTGTTACTTTTCTCCTGAGGAGGATTACAGGGCAATTTCTCTGGTCTCCCAAGGTATCTATAGACTCCCAGTTAGCTTCCTCTCAGCCCACAGACCTCTGTTTTTTGAGAGATAAACCCTCCCCTTTGCCAGGAAACCACTGCCTGGCATCACAGCCACAGTCCAGAGCATCGACCGTTTTCCAGGACCTTTTCTGCAACTTAACAGAAACCAGCACGCTCACCTTTTATCAGCATGTGGTAAGATGTGCAAGTCTTCACACCCAAAGATAACAAAGACTTCAAGTTCCCACCCCGTAGGGCAGGTTTTGTTGCCAAATTTATGTGCCAAGGTTTTATGATGATAATTACAAAAAAAAAAAAAAATCTATTTTAATTGCTCTTGTGCCTTCTCAGAATTTTCTGTTTGGTTTTTTTTTTTTTGGTTTTGGGTT
>NW_011447943.1:0-622 GCF_000754665.1 Bison bison bison | reverse complement strand
TGTCCGACTCTGTGTGACCCCATAGACGGCAGCCCACCAGGCTCCCCTGTCCCTGGGATTCTCCAGGTAGCAGCTGACCCTATTCCTCCACTAACAGGTCTCTTTCAACAGCTCACCATCTAGGGGAGAGTAGGGTAAGGAACCAAGTAATCAGAACATGGAGCACTCTGAGCCAAGGTTGCTAATTCAGCAGGGCCCTGGTGCCTTAACTGGACATCAAAGTAAGATTCTGCCTTCTCCTGAAGGGATCAGTCTATGAACCATCCCAGAGGAATAAGAGCTTGGCATTTCCAGAAAATAGCAAGACACTCCACAGCTGTGAGCCACGGGGCTGGAGAGGCAGGTTGAGGCCAGCGTCTGAGAGGCCGTTCGTGCCAGGCCAGGGCAAGCAAGCTCTGTCTTGTGGGCAGTGGGGGGCCACTAAAGGTTTCAAGTAGGGCAGGAACATAAGTCCCATCCAGAGGAAAGCCCTGGCACAGGGGATGGGGGCCATCTGGGGCCCGCCTGTGGCTGAAGACCTAACGGCCAACTCCCCAGAGCCTGGCCTGGCCTCCACTTGCCCTGGGCCCGGGGCGGGACCAGGGGAGCCGGCCGGCTGTCTCCAGATGATTAAGGAGCTGGC
>NW_011447942.1:0-623 GCF_000754665.1 Bison bison bison | reverse complement strand
GAGGCACTGTGGTTCTCCTCCTTCTGACTCTGTAGCAGTCCAGCTTGGGCTTGTTGACATCATGTTCTTAAGGTTCTGCTGCTGCCGCCAAGTCGCTTCAGTCGTGTCCGACTATGTGACCCCATAGATGGCAGCCCACCAGGCTCCTCTGTCCCTGGGATCCTCCAGGCAAGACCACGAGTGGGTTGCCATTTCCTTCTCCAATGCATGCTTGCATGCTAAGTCGCTTTAGTCACGTCTGACTCTTTGCAACCCTATGGACAGCAGCCCACCAGCCTCCTCTGTCCCTGGGATTCTCCAGGCAAGACCACGAGTGGGTTGTCATTTCCTTCTCCAATGCATGCTTGCATGCTAAGTCGCTTTAGTCACGTCTGACTCTTTGCAACCCTATGGACAGCAGCCCACCAGCCTCCTCTGTCCCTGGGATTCTCCAGGCAAGACCACGAGTGGGTTGTCATTTCCTTCTCCAATGCATGCTTGCATGCTAAGTCGCTTTAGTCACGTCTGACTCTTTGCAACCCTATGGACAGCAGCCCACCAGCCTCCTCTGTCCCTGGGATTCTCCAGGCAAGACCACGAGTGGGTTGTCATTTCCTTCTCCAATGCATGCTTGCATGCTAAGT
>NW_011447941.1:0-623 GCF_000754665.1 Bison bison bison | reverse complement strand
TTTTTTTTTTTTTTTTTTTCTTAATGACTTGTGGGCTTCCCAGGTGGCTCAGTGGGTAAAGAATCCACCTGCAATTCAGGAGACACAGGCAAATGTGAGTTCAGTCCCCAGGTCGGGAAAATCCTCTGGAGGAGGACATGTCAATGCACTCCAGTATTTTTGCCTGGAAAATCCCATGGATTGAGGAGCCTGGTGGGCTATAGTCCACAGAGTCGCATAGAGTCGGACTCAACTGGAGCAACTTAGCATGCAGGTACAGGCTCAGATCGGTTTTTACACTTGTAAATGGTTTTTAAAAAATCAAAAGAAGTAGCATTTAGATATGTGAAAACTATGTAAAATTTAAAATTTATGCTCATAAAGTTTTATTGAAAAGTAGTCACACTCATTCATTGTGTGTTTTCTCTGGCTGCTTTCGCAGCAAACAGCAGTTAGGCGGTCACTGTGACAGAGACTGTATATGCTGCTCTCATCTCTCTGCATTGCTGCTAAGTGCACGGCACATTGCAGTTTTAACTCATCTGAGTTCTGGGAGCCATACACTTTGCTGAACTGCAACACTTTGTCTTTTTACACTAATGGAGAGCCACCATGGCAAAAGAAAATGTGACCTCTGAATGTCA
>NW_011447940.1:0-623 GCF_000754665.1 Bison bison bison | reverse complement strand
TTTTTTTTAAAGGAAAGCACTGATTTGTTTCAGTCAGGTTTGAGGTTTCTTTGGTGAATTCAACTCACTTTACAACACTGTCAGCATTGGTCTATTTACTTCTGGTAAAGACCATGACCTAGAGATTGAGTTGACCCCCAGCCCACGAGTCTGTGAATTTCTGCCCTCTGTGGGGATGCTGTGTGGTAACAGGCATGTGCACAGCCCATTTCCCCTGACTGTCCCTTTAACAGACTTAACCTCATCCTGCAATATGCCTCAGAACAAATGGAAAAATAGCCTCTCATAGAGGGGTGCTGCTAACTTTCCACTATCTCCATGCTATATCCCAGGCACATCATCAAGGTGAGATTGAGCTCCACTTTCTTCGGTTATTGGATGCTTTATAAAGGTACCTAAGAGACTGGGGGTGTCTACAGCAAAATTTTCTTTTATGTAGGATTTCTACCTGTCCACCTCTGCTCACATGGAATTCAGTTTGGGATAAAGTTTTTGACTTTTCAGTTCAGTTCAGTTGCTCAGTCGTGTCCAACTCTCTGTGACCCCGTGAATTACAGCACACCAGGCTTCCCTGTCCATCACCAACTCCCAGAGTCCACCCAAACCCATGTCCATCGAGTCGG
>NW_011447939.1:0-623 GCF_000754665.1 Bison bison bison | reverse complement strand
TCACAAGCAGCACGCTGGCCCATCACACAATTTCACTAGCAAATTTTGTCCCTGACAAATAAATTCAATTTTAAAAATGGGAAATAGAGCCTCTCAAACACAGAAACAAGGGCATCAGAAAGCCAGTCTCTAATTAACACCCCAGCCAGAGTTATGTATGTACAAAACTCACAGTTACAAGTATGTAATTAATTGGAAAATTATACTAAAGGAGATCTCAACCTAAAATGGCCAAATTGGAGTTTTCAGATATTCCAAAATCACTATTTTGGGGGCACACAGTTAGAAAAGGCCTAGGATCAAATAGATGGAATGGAATGCTTACTTTGATTGGTACCTAGAAGATTCTAAAAGAGAAATGATACAGTAACTTCTTTGCAGGAAATCAACAATTAACTGCTTGAAACTATATCAGAACTTGAAAAGGTTGCTAGCACTTTGACTCTGCCTCTCCCTCTGCTCCTCCCACATATGCTCTTCTATCTGAATTGCCTGTCCCAGACACTATCTCTTTTTCTCTTCCAACTCTTTCGCCTCTTGCTCTTCCCTTTTCTAGTGAAGGAGGATTCAAAAAAAAAAAAAAATCAGAAGTGATTGTAGCTCCCTTTAAGAAGAAACCTATT
>NW_011447938.1:0-623 GCF_000754665.1 Bison bison bison | reverse complement strand
CACACACACACGCGCACACACACACACAGATATACATACACACATCGTGGGCCATAATTAAAAGTTTCAGAACTGAGTTCTACTATTATCTGGTAGCTCAGGAGGTAAAAACACAGCTTCTCTGGATCTCAGTGTTATTCTTCTTAAAATGGATAATCTGTATTGGAAGATTTCTAAATACTCTAACCGCTTGAAAACACCGTGAGAACCTAAGTTTCATTTTACAAAGTTCCATTTGAAGAATTTTAAATACGTGGAAGCCATTTGGGCTTGATTTTTCTGGTGGATATCAGCTGTGCAACAGAGTGCTGACCCGTATGTTACTTCTTAGCCTCCAGGAGAGGGTTCCCATACTGTGGGCTGCAGATCTCTGAGGAATCTTGGACTTATTGCACAAATTCACATGTGCACCAATATATATTTGTCACGTGGGTGTTCTACAGGGCTTATGTATATATGTGCTATCTCTTGTGATTAGAATAAAAACGTAAATCTGTTTAGAAATGTCACAGTGGTGTCACAGAATTCAGTGTAGTTCTTAGTCATTATTTTCTCCATCATTGGATGCTAAAAGTAAAATCAATATCTTGAATCTATGAGTTTTTTTTTTTTTTTTTTTTTTT
>NW_011447937.1:0-623 GCF_000754665.1 Bison bison bison | reverse complement strand
GGTTGGAATTATCTTCTTCCAAACTCCTGTTAGTGTTGATATTTTGACCTCTTTTCATGAATCATGAATGTTCTTAATAGCTTCTTGAATGATGAATGTTTTCCAGAATATTTTCAGTTGACTTTGCCCCGATTCATTAGAGAAATCTTATCTATGACAGCTATGGCCTTATGAAATGTAGTTGTTAAATAATAAGACTTGAAAGTTGAACTTCCTCCTTCATCTGTGGGCCGCAGTATGATGATGTGTTAGTAGGCATGAAAATAACATTCACCTTGTTGGACATCTCCATCAGAGCTCTTTGGTGACCAGATGCATTGTCAGTGAGCAGAACTACTTTGAAAAGAATCTTTTTTCTAAGCAGTAGGTCTCAACTGGGCTTAAAATATTCAGTAAACCACATTGTAAAATGACGTGTTGTCATTCAGGCTTTATTATTCCATTTGTAGAGCACAGGCAGAGTAGATTTAGTGTAGTTTGCATAGGCCCTAGGATTTTAGGAATGGTCAGTGAGCACTGGTTTCAACCTGAAGTCGCCTGCTAACTGCATTCAATTCAGTTCAGTTCAGTTGCTCAGTTGTGTCCAACTCTTTGCGACCCCATGAATCGCAGCACACCAGGCC
>NW_011447936.1:0-623 GCF_000754665.1 Bison bison bison | reverse complement strand
CCACCCAAGACAGACAGGTCATGGTGGAGAGTTCTAACAAAATGTGGTCTACTGGAGAAGGGAACGGCAAACCACGACTGAGTGACTGAACTGAACTGAGATAAAAGGCATGATTAATACAATTAAGGAAGGAGTAGGAGTTGAGCAAAGGGCTATAGCAGGTGAAGTCTGGGGTGGAGCCTCAGACAAAGAGAAAAACAAACACCAGGGCAGAGGAGACAGTGAGGAAGTCTGGAAGGCCAGTGTGGGGCAGGAGCCTGGGTGTAGGAGGCAGACCACTCAGAACTCCTGAGGGCCATGCAAGAGTGTGTGATCTGTCTTCTGAGTATAAAGGGAAGCCATCAGAGGGAACTTTTGATTTGTTGGTTTGCATGTTGACATGTCATAGAAAATTTCAAACATTTACAAAACAAGAGAAAATAGCATGAAAAATCCCCATAGTCTCATCGCCTAGCTATAACCACTGTCAACTCAGGTGGCCTAATTCCATCTAAACCTTTGTTCTGAACCACAATATTATATAGAAAGAAATCCTAAACATCATGCCATTTTATATATAAATATTTCAGCATGTATCTCTAAAAGATAACTCTTTTTATTTAAAAAAAAAAAAAAAGCATGAT
>NW_011447935.1:0-623 GCF_000754665.1 Bison bison bison | reverse complement strand
TGATTACTTTTATGCTACAATGTACTGGTGAGCAGTGGCCCACAGAGCCTAAAATATTTACTGTCTGGCCCTTCACAAAAAAGTTTGCCAACTCCTAGTTTAGGTCTGTTTTAATCAGTTTTGGCTACTATAGTAGAATGATATGTTCCAAAAAAAATATGTTCTTAGCATAAAGTAAGCATGGCTATTACAATTTACCAAATATTAAATTTTATACAATCATTTTTTTTTCTGATTTTAGGAGCTATGGCTAAGACTTTTAAAAAGTTAATTATATCAATATCCCAGCAGTCAATTTACTGCTTTGAAATCTGTAGAAATTAGTTGCAAATAAAATCTTGATTTCAACCTTACAAATTATTTAATAATACTAAAATACAAGCACCAATAAAATTCTCTTAATAATATTTGAAATATATGCCCTGAAGTGATACAAACAACAGACCAAAATCACTAGAGTCTTTTATGCTTTGTATAAGACATGTGCTAGCAAATTTTTTGAAGCATCTTTGTCTCTAGTTTTAATAACTGTAGTCTGAACTATGACATATTTATTTTTTAAAATTAATTAATTTTAATTGGAGGCTAATTACTTTACAATATTGTAGCGGTTTTTGCCATAC
>NW_011447934.1:0-623 GCF_000754665.1 Bison bison bison | reverse complement strand
CCTCACCCCCTGCAGGGTCTTCTAATGGTAGCCAGGGCTGAGATTACCCTTATCGACTAACTCCAAGGCCTGCTTTGACCACTAGTTGCTACTAGTAACAATTTACCATAAATATTATGACTTACAGGGGCTTCCCACGTGGCTTAGAGGTAGAAAGAATCCACCTGCCAAGGCAGGAGATCACTTGCAATGTAGGAGAAGCAGGTTCAATCCCTGGGTTGGGAAGATGCCCTGAAGGAGGAAATGGCAACTCACTCCAGTATTCTTGCTTGGGAAAGTCTATGGACAGAGGAGCCTGACAGGCTTAAGTCCATGGATCTCAGAGTTTGACACAGCTGAGCAACTGAGCGCACACACACACACACACACACACACAATGACTTAACTCAAATGTATTATCATTCTGGAAGTCAGAAGTCCTCAAATCAAGGTGTTATTGGGGCCCTGTTCCTTCTGGAGGCTCCAGGGGAGCCTTTTCCAGATTCTAGAGACACCTGCTTTCCTTGGCCTGAGCCTCTGTCTTCAAAGCCAGCAGCACAGCATCTTTTAGTATCTTCCTCTGACTCAAACCCCTGATTTCACTTTCTTTGATTCTCCTGCTTCTTTCCCTTATCAAGACCCCT
>NW_011447933.1:0-623 GCF_000754665.1 Bison bison bison | reverse complement strand
TTTTTTTTTTTTTGTCTTTTTTATTTTATTTTTTTTATAGAGCCTAAATGTTTATGTTGTGTATTTCACTACTACTTACTTTTAAGTATGGGGAAGTCTTCCCAAATAAGTGATATTTTGTGAACACTGTGTTAAAGAGGAGATAAGGGAATCCTTGGCTAGTGAAAGTATCATTGGCTCACAAATCAACCTCTATATGAATCAGGGTTTCAGTATCTAATAGATAGCTAGTTTTTGTTTCAGTTAACAAAGATGAATAAGTAGGTTTTCAGATTTAGAAAATACAAATACAGAATACTCAATTAAAGTTGAATTTCAAATAAATGATAAATAGCTGTGTGTATGTGTGTGTAGGAAGGTCACATGAAATATTTGGGACACACATATATCTTTAATTAAATCTGAAATTCAAGTTTAGGTATATATATATATATATATTTTTTTTCCCCCTGAAAACCCTACTCACAGGGCCACTTACCACTCACAAATTTCTTATGTAATGTGATACACATGGCCAGATAATATGCCTGTGGGATTCCCTCTTTATGCCTCACCTTCTTTGGCATTGCATCCTTGGTACACTGGGTTCAAATACGGGGTAGTGAGACTCTGCAGTTAGACAA
>NW_011447932.1:0-623 GCF_000754665.1 Bison bison bison | reverse complement strand
AGGAAGTCGGGGGATAGGGCTGGGGAAGGGGTTTACCTAGCTACCCCTTTACTGGTTGAGGGTTGTTGTTGGAGCAGGAGGGGTCAGATGTAGTACCCTGACACTTCTCACTGCCCCGTATGTGGCCAGGGAGTACTCCCAAGCAGAAAGAGGCAGGAAGCCATCAGCTGGAGAGGAGCTATCTGCAGACAGCCTCTAGGGTAAACCAACAGAAACTGGGCAGAAAGCACCACCATCATCTGCTACAATTTCCCTCATCAAAACCCATCTCCAACTCCCCATTTTCTACAGTAGGGATCATAGGCTCACAGAGTAAAGTCATATTGGACACTCATGTGATTGGTTTGACAAACAGCCTTCCTGACTTCTTGAGTCTGAATTCTTTAGACAGAGTAATCAAACCCAGAGACTTCACAGGTTTGTTACTATCTGGCCTCTGAAGGCATTTGAGATCTGGACGCTTGGTCTAGAAAATAAAGTCCAGGTTTCTCTGACTGGGCATCCCTCATGACCTCTTATCAAGCCAGATTTCCAACCCTGTGTTCTTCTAGACGCTTTCTCCCGCCCAGATTTGTCTATTTCATATGTGTGTAAAACAACTCAAAATCAGATCATGCTATTCT
>NW_011447931.1:0-623 GCF_000754665.1 Bison bison bison | reverse complement strand
ATGAAAGGATGGCTTATTATGCAAATATCCATTAATACAATCAATAATACTGATAGACTAAAGAAGAAAAATCAATGGCCCTCACAATTGCTGTAGAGAAAGCATTTGACAAAATCTAAAATCACTTATAAAAATGTTAGCAAACTAGAAATAGAGGAAACGTCTTCAATTTGGTAACAACATCTAGAAAAAAAATCTTATAGGATCTGTATGATGAAAACTATAAAACTTGAAGAAAATCAAAGAAAGTATAAATAAATGAAGAGAATGTTCATGTTCATGAATTGTTAAAATGTCAGTTCTTCACAACTTGATGTTCAATGAAATTACAATAAAAAGTCCAGCAATTGTTTTTTGAATTGTCAAACTGATTCTAAGGTTTATATGGAAAAGCAAAAGACAGAGTAGCCAACATAATGTTGAGGAAGAGAAAGAAGAAGGAGGAGGAGCAATAGAAGGAAGAAAACGGCAGGACTTAAAATACCCAGTTTCAAAACTCAATAAAAACTATAATTATGGCACTGTAGTATGTACAAAGGAAATCAGTCCTGAATATTCATTGGAAGGACTGATGCTGAAGCTGAAACTCCAATACTTTGGCCACCTGATGCGAAGAGCTGACT
>NW_011447930.1:0-623 GCF_000754665.1 Bison bison bison | reverse complement strand
TGTGACTGGAGCCGTGTGCTCTTCCGATCTCCTCATTGAAGGCGGCCAGCAGCCCCGAGGTCTGACTGGAGAGGCCGAAGCGCTTCTCCACCGTGGAGATGGAGCTCTTGAGGTAGCCGGAGATCATGAGCTGTGCCAGCTGCAGCAGGCTGTGGCACAGGACGAAGAACTGGCGGAGGGGCCGCAGGTAGAGACAGTTGTGGGGGAGGATGCAGAGAGACAGAGACAGAGAAAGGGAGGAACAGAGTCAGAGGAGACAGACATACAGGAGGAGCAGGAGCAGAGAGAGGAAGGGAAAGAGAGTCCAGGGCAAGAGGAGAGAAAGTATTATTGGGGTAGTGCATGGATTCTCACAGGCCTGAAAAATAGGAAAGCTGTCCTGGGTACCCCGGGGGTCTGGGGGAGACTTGAAATCTACAGGACTGAGAGTAGAGTCTGCATGGGGCCAAGGATGGTCGGAGCCCCTCTGTCCCCAGAGGTCTCCCAGGCTGGACTAGAACCCCTCCTGTCCCCAGGAAGCTCCCCAGATCTCACCTCGCCCCACCCCACCCAGTCCTCACCTGAACTTCCCTGGGAGACCACCTGCACACAGCGAACCCCCAAGCTACACTCTCACCTCACTC
>NW_011447929.1:0-623 GCF_000754665.1 Bison bison bison | reverse complement strand
GGGAGTTGGTGATGGACAGGGAGGCCTGGCATACTGCGATTCATGGGGTCGCAAAGAGTCGGACACGACTGAGTGACTGATCTGATCTGATCTGATAATAATAGTACTATTTATAAATGTTTGGATAGAATGTAAGGAAGTACGAGGGATAATAGAAATGGTCTCCCCCTCTCCAAGATAAGTAACACAATGCCCTGATCACTCTTGGACCCTTGGACCAATTACTCCCTCCCTTTCCTAAAAGGATAAAGTTACCTCAAAGGGGTGAAGGAAGGGACAGATACAAAAACTGAGAAAGAGTGTTATTTGGAAAGGACCACCTCTCTTGAGGTATGCAGCCATCCCAAGACCCTACAGGAAGGGCGGCAAGGTACTGAATGTCCCAGTTTTATTCTCTTCCCTCCTTCCATTGACAATACCCAACTGGAAGCCAGAGGGAAAGAAAGGTTTTGACATAGTGTGTATAGGTCAGCCCCTCAGGGCACCGAGGAAAATAGAAAAGAGTAGAGTATAATCTGTAGGAACAAATGGTTTTAGCACAGTGGGGTAGAACTATGATTCTGAAATTGGTCTCAAGAAGGCTCACTTCCCCAGTTTTGCCACTTAACTGTTCTTTAACATCG
>NW_011447928.1:0-623 GCF_000754665.1 Bison bison bison | reverse complement strand
TTTTTTTTTCCTATTACACACTGGTATATCTCATATTAACAATACACCTACTTCACTCATGAATTCATTCCTTACTTTTAATAAATCTCTTCTTATAAAGTAGGTGTGGAGCACCATGCTAGAATCTATAAGGGATAAAAGATAAATCATACATCATGACCTAACAGAACTTTCCATGTAGTGTCAGAGATAAAATTTGTATATAGAAAATTCAGATAAAGATGTTTTAAAGTGCAAAGTGGAGCAAAAATGATACAGGTGAAGAATTATGTGAATTCATAAGAGGAAGAGATTAGGTAGAAGTGGCATTCAAACTGAATTTTCAAATATGGGTAGACAAGAGGTAGAGAGATAGGTACGAATAAATTAAATATCACTGTTATTGAATATCTACTCTTTAAAGCAATAATAATTCATCTTTCTGCACTCCTGGTAAGGGTAACCTACTTCTAGTTTGCCAAGGACTTGCATGGATTTAGTACTTAAAGTCTCAAGCCCTTAGGAACTTCCCACTGCTGCTGCTAAGTCGCTTTAGTCGTGTCCGACTCTGTGCGAGCCCATAGATGGCAGCCCACCAGGCTCTCCCATCCCTGGGATTCTCCAGGCAAGAACACTGGAGTGGG
>NW_011447927.1:0-623 GCF_000754665.1 Bison bison bison | reverse complement strand
TTAAGTTCCCATATAATTCTTGGTGATAATAAACATTTCTATTTAAATCAAAGTATTTTTTACTCCCTCTGACACACATATATACACACTGATATCTTGATTGCCTTTGTTCTAGTTTTCATTAAGTTAATTTTTTCCATCAGGTAAAACATTCATATAGCTAAAAAGAAAAGTCTAATAAGGTATACAGTAAAAAGTCTCCCTCCTATTCCTCAGATACCTAGGTTCAAGTTCCCATCACCAATAGCATCATAAGCAAGGATGGCAATTTGTTCAATCAAGTGCCAAACAGTAAATATTTTCAGTCTTGTGGGCTACAAAGTCTCTGTCTCAACTACTCAGCTCAGCTGTTATAAAGTGAAAACAGCCCTAGACTACATGTAAAGTGAAAACAACCTTAGATTACATGTCAATGAAGCTGTTACAAAACGAAAATAGCCTCAGACTACATGGAAATAAAATGAACATAGCTGTGTTCCAATAAAACTTCACTTGTAAATACAGTGAGATAAATTTTCCCAGTGGAGTCAAACCCTAATTTAAATGTCTCTTTGGACACTGATGTATAGAACAGTCTTTTGGACTCCGTGGGAGAGGGAGAGGGTGGGATAATTTGGGAGAAT
>NW_011447926.1:0-623 GCF_000754665.1 Bison bison bison | reverse complement strand
GTCTGTTGTTCCATGTCTGGTTCTAACTGTTGCTTCCTGACCTGCATACAGATTTCTCAAGAGGCAGGTCAGGTGGTCTGGTATTCCCATCTCTTTACTTGTACGCAAATACTTTGTATAAATGTTTCTGCTGAGGACACAGAATATAATTTCTACCAGCACCAACATCTCCTATGGATGAGATAGAGTTGAGTAAAAAATTTAAATTATGTATTGGTTATTTATTATTGCATTATAAACAACCCTCAAATGCAGTGGCTTAAAATGACAAAATTTATTATGTCAAAGTTTCTAGGGGTCAAGAATGTAAGTATATCTTATCTGGGTGCTTGTTCTTCAGGGTTTCTCACAGGTGTTGCCTTCATAGAGTCAACTTAAGGCTTAGCTGAGGAAATGTCTGCTTCCACATATAATACAGATTACATATAATATATATAGCTTTTGGATTTTGGTATTTTCAAACATAGTCACTAAAGTAATATGAAAGTTTATGTCATCTAATTTTATCTTTTAATCACTTCTAATCAGTTCTCCCTTTCTCTGTTTATTTAATCTCTAGAAAAGAAAGACTTCTTGTGTCACTGTGTTTACTGACAGGCCTCAGGTCATCACTGGCTGTTGGC
>NW_011447925.1:0-623 GCF_000754665.1 Bison bison bison | reverse complement strand
CCCCCATATTAGCCGAGCTTTTGTACCCACTCTACAAATATGAGGGAATTCATTGTTCTGTGTCCATGAGGAATGAAAACCACAATAATGAACTTAGTCAAAAATGCCTTTCCGATGGGTCAAAACCTTTTTTTACAGCAATTGCGTTTAAAGACTTTTGAAAATAATTTCTCAAGGATATTTTTCTCTGACTTCTCTGAGTTACTGAAGTAGCCAAGAAAAATTTCTCTAGTATTGATACAGAGAAATTGAAGCATCCCATCATTCACCTACAATCTCCATTATCAACTGTTCAAACCAGTGGGATCCTATAGTAGTTACTGAGAAAAGTAAAATCAGAGGATGAAATTAAGGGAGAAGAGACCATCTGATGGAATAATTTCAGAATGTAGAATAACTTGCCAAAAGAAGTAAGAACGTGGATTTGGTCTGAACAGGCTGGAAGAAGGCCAGAAAGGGAAAAATTCCTGTACTACATGATATAAATCAGTTACCTAATAGATTTTCTTTTTTGTTTTGTTTTCTGTGATATGTTAATCAGAAGGAAAAAGATATGTGTGTGTGTGTGTGTGTGTGTTCAGGTATAAAGCACGGGGAGACATAAAACTGAGTTCTACCAAATG
>NW_011447924.1:0-623 GCF_000754665.1 Bison bison bison | reverse complement strand
GTTGGGTTCTGTCCTTTAGACCCAAGCTTGGTCACTTGGCTTCATCTCTGATGGAGCCCTGGTTGGGGTTGTCTATTTAGGACCAAGCTTGGTCACTTGGCTTCATCTCTGATGGGACACTGGTTGGGGCTGTCCATTTAGGACCAAGCTTGGTTGCTTGGCTCCATCTCTGATGGATTACTGATTGGGGTTCTCTCCTTTAGACCCAAACTGGGTCATCTGGCTTCATTTCTGATGGGTCACTAGTTGAGTTCTGTCCTTTAGACCCAAGCTTGGTCATCTGGCTTCATTCCTGATGGGTCACTGGTTGGGTTCTGTCCTTTAGACCCAAACTTGGTCATTTGGCTTCCTCTCTGATGGGACATTAGTTGGGTTCTGTCCTTTAGACCCAAGCTTGGTCACTTGGCTTCATCTCTGATGGAGCCCTGGTTGGGGTTGTCTATTTAGGACCAAGCTTGGTCACTTGGCTTCATCTCTGATGGGACACTGGTTGGGGCTGTCCATTTAGGACCAAGCTTGGTTGCTTGGCTCCATCTCTGATGGATTACTGATTGGGGTTCTCTCCTTTAGACCCAAACTGGGTCATCTGGCTTCATTTCTGATGGGTCACTAGTTGAGTTCTG
>NW_011447923.1:0-623 GCF_000754665.1 Bison bison bison | reverse complement strand
TAATGGTGTCAGTTTTATAGCAGTTTTTGTTTGGAGGTTTTGTGTTGTTTGTATCAAATATGTAGGTGGTCAAACTTCCCTAGAGAGGAATGTTTCTTTAAGGTGTTCCATGGAATGCTTAGAAATATGGATAATATGTATCACTTTTGTTGATATAAAATGTGCCAAGTGTGCTAAGATATTCAATTATTCAACATGATAGAGTAATTAAAATGTTTATTATGATTATTAGTGCCTCAGTTTTCATTTTTAGTCTTTTTCCTTCTTGTCGCCTGTTCTAATCTATTCCTTTTATCCTACTTAGTTAATGTAAAATATTTTATATATTTTTTTAATCCTGAGAGAGAATTATTTAAACAATAAATTTCTCAATTAACAAGATGAAAAACAGTTTTCACCTCTTCTCAATAACTTAAGCACTATGCCAAGACACATAGCATTTGCTCTTTGATTATAGCTTTGAAAGTTATAAAGAGAATTGAACAAATTCAATTAGCTGGAAATATATAGCTTTTCTTTCTGCATTGCCTTCTCCATTCTTTCCATTACCCTTCCTGTTTCCTATCTTCCTTTGGGATACTCTTAAAACAGTTCAAAATCTTTAACACAGATAAATGTTGTAT
>NW_011447922.1:0-623 GCF_000754665.1 Bison bison bison | reverse complement strand
TGAAACTTTATTACAAATAACGTGTTCCATTTTTTTCATTTTTGAAAATAATACATTAAAAAATTAATTTTATATATATATATATACACCAATGAAATAATTATAAGACTTTTAAATAGTTTTATTTTATTTGTCTAATTTTAGCTTTCCATCATGCAACTACTTCCCTATGAAGAATTTTGTATCTCAAGATGAAACGTGGGGTATATATTATGCTCAATAATTCATACTACTTGTTATTGAAATAAAAATTCTTGATAAAACATAATTTCTTGTAACACTTATTTCATTTTTCATTATCTATTTCCCTTTTTAAAATTTAGCTGCCCAAAATTTAATGATTAAAATAAGACCTATCTCAACACTCATAGGTTGTGTGTTAAACAAGTTATTTCAGAAAAGTGTAGGTAGCTATTATGCTTGTAATTAGAGGATTGTTTACTTTTTATCCATAAAATAAAACACATTTTTTGAGAGGAAAAGGCCATGTGATGATGGAAGCACAGTTAGAAGATGCTGCACTGCTGGCTTTGAAGCTGGAGGAAGAGGCCACGAGCCAAAGGTTGCAGGCACAAATTTAAAAAAAAAAAAAAAAACACACATTTTTTGAACATTTTCAAATT
>NW_011447921.1:0-623 GCF_000754665.1 Bison bison bison | reverse complement strand
CATTGCTCTCTCTCTGCCACATCATCAGTCTTCATTCTTTCATTCTCCTGGATCTTCTTCAACTGTATACAACAATGCTGTTACCTTTCCCAGCTGAAAAGAACAAGAGAAAATACCCTAGTGTTACAAACATAGAGAAAAGACTTGTGGACACAGCGGGGAAGGAGAGGGTGGGACCAGCTGAGACAGTAGCACTGAAACATATACATTACCATATGCAAGGGGCTTCCCTGAGAGCTCAGTTGGTAAAGAATCCGCCTGCAGTGTAGGAGACCCCGGGTTGATTCCTGGGTCAGGAAGATCTCCTGGAGAAGGGATAGGCTACCCACTCCAGTATTCGTGGGCTTCCCTTGTGGCTCAGCTAGTAAAGAATCTGCCTGCAATGCGGGAGACCTGGGTTCAATCCCTGGGTTGGCAAGATCCCCTGGGGAAGGGAAAGGCTGCCCACTCCAGTATTCTGGCCTAGAGAATTCCATGGACTTCCTGGAGAAGTCCATGTGGTCGCAAAGAATCGGACACGACTGAGCAACTTTCATTTTCACCATAGGTAAAATTAGTCAGTGGAAATTTGCTGTGTCATGCAGGGAGTTCAAATCTGGTGCTCTGTGACAACCTAGAGGGGT
>NW_011447920.1:0-623 GCF_000754665.1 Bison bison bison | reverse complement strand
CTAAAGAATGAAGTCATTAATTAGGGAAGGAATGTGAGATTGTCACTAGATTTTTGTCAGATGATTATTTAATTTTATTTTCCTGTCAGAAAACAGTGGAGTAACATGTTTAGGATACTCTGGGAAAGAAAATGTGAGCTAAGGATTCAGTGAAACAGAGCGTTGAGTATAAAGACCTCAGATTTGCAAGAAATCAGGGTATGTTATTTCCTTAAGTTACTAAGAAATCTGATGAAGAATATGTGTTAGGTAGTCAGAATATCTGGACAAAGTTCCGTATAAGAACTGCTGGCAGTGATTTTCATTGGCTGATAAAAATCACAAAAAGTAAGACAACCACATGCAATTCTTTACAAAACTGTGCAACATCATTCATAAGTTAGTGTTGCCAAAAGAAAAACAAAAAAGAAAAAAGAAACCTGAATGTGATCAAGATTTTAGATCTGACTATCAATTTTCAGGAAACATAGGAGAGCGTGGCATGTGTAATATATTGCAACCCTTGATGAAAGTGAGAGGAGAGGGAAAAAGTTGGATTAAAGTTCAACATTCAGAAAACTAAGATCATGGCATCTGGTCCCATCACTTCATGGCAAATAGATAGGGAAACAGTGGAAACAGTG
>NW_011447919.1:0-623 GCF_000754665.1 Bison bison bison | reverse complement strand
TGCTCTGTCAATTCCAATTCCTGGTCTTCGAGTTATCAGTTAGCTTATTTTCATTCCTTTTTGTTTAACTAGGCAAGTATTAAAGCTATGACTTCCCTTTAAACTCAGCTTTGGTCATGTCCCATAAGATTTGATGTTGAGTGTTTCCATTATCAGTATTTTGTAAGCACTTTTTGAGTTGGGTTTCGGTTTGTGCTGTTTGTACTTTTTAGTGTATTGTGGTATTCCATGTTGATGACTGTATTCTCTTTGCTACATGCCTCTATGAACATATGTGCTAAATCATATCCAGCTCTCTGCAACTGCATGGATTGTAGCCTGCCAGACTCCTCCATCCATGGGATTATTCAGGCAAGAATACTGAAGTGGGTTGCCATTTCCTCCTCCGGGGGATCTTCCCGACCCAGGGATTGAACCCCAGTCTTCTGCATTGGCAGATGGGTTCTTTACTACTGTGCCACCTGGGAAGCCCACTACGTACCCTACTATGCTCTGAAAGAAGAGAGACAGTGGAGACCTTCCTGACTTGTGGCATTTAAAAGGGCCTAGAGGGAAACAAGACTAGAAAAATCATTAATGAAGGGTACTGAGTGCTAGGCTTTATGGGTTGGCTTCTCTTCTAG
>NW_011447918.1:0-623 GCF_000754665.1 Bison bison bison | reverse complement strand
ATGAACTCCTTTTCCTATTTGGAGCCAGTCTGTTGTTCCATGTCCAGTTCTGACCTGCATACAGATTTCTCAAGAGGCAGGTCAGGTGGTCTGAAGCACCACACTCAACAGCTTTGATTAGTTTTGTTTGTTGCTTTCTCTATAGTAAGTCTTCTCTAGTAAGCTTATTCTATATTAAGCATTCTATAGTATATGTATTTGATTCTATAGTATTTGTTTTGTAAAAATCCATTTATATTCTGTACACTTTTGCATATTTTTAATTAGCAGAAAGTACATTTGCTATGATTTACAAACCATATTGATAAACAATATATTGATACATTATTATTAACTGAAGTTCATATTTTGCATTAGAGTTTATTATTCGTGTTGTATAATTCTGCAGGTTTTGACAAATGCATAGTGTCATGTATGTATCATTATCGCTTCATACAGAATGGTTTCACTGCTCTAAAACTGCTCATGTTACCTCTGATAACAGCTCATTTTTTACTGTCTCCATAGTTTTCTTTTCCAGAATGTCATATGGTATCCAGCCTTTTTAGATGGTTTTTCTTACTTTCATTTAGCACCTTTCACGAAATGTGCATTTAAGTTTCTTCCATGTCTTGTCATGGCTT
>NW_011447917.1:0-624 GCF_000754665.1 Bison bison bison | reverse complement strand
CTGGGATTCTCCAGGCAAGAATACTGGAGTGGGTTGCCATTTCCTTCTCCAATACATGAAAGTGGAAAGTGAAAGTGATGTCACTCAGTCGTGTCTGACTCTTAGTGACCCCATGCAGTGCAGCCCACCAAGCTCCTCCGTCCATGGGATTTTCTAGGCAAGAGTACTGGAGTGGGGTGCCATTGCCGTCTCCAGCAATTTCACTAATCAGGCCTATAAATGGCAAGTCTTCACCTAAATAGGTGAAATATGCCCCCAAATCCACGCTAGCACCTTTTTAATAAATTCTAAACTCCCAAGAGAGGCCTATATATACTAAAAATTCCCTCCTACTTGTAAAGATTCTCTATTCAGGCTCCAGCTTCACAAGGTATGCCCATTCTCCTCAAAACGTAACAAATTTAGTCTCAATAGATCAATGGCAGTGTAAGCTCAGTATCCAAAGGAAACTACTACAAAAGTCAGAGACTTAATGTTACACTTATTTTCTGCAGTAAAATTAGCACGTCATGTGAAATTTATTTCCATATCTCAAATCTGTAAACACGCCTCCCTAGTCTAAAATCCAAGACCTCTCTATCCTGGATTACTCCCACAGCCCCCTGATTTACTTCCCTCTACACT
>NW_011447916.1:0-624 GCF_000754665.1 Bison bison bison | reverse complement strand
TCACATCTCACAGCTGGATCACATAAAACTCTTTCTTTAGCCAGTCCACCAGATCTGAACTGCAGGTGAATGACTCTGAGCAAAGTAAAAAAAGGCTGATTCTCACTTCAAACCACAGTTCTATAATTTATATACGCAGTCCATGTGGTCTGTAAAAGAGTATGTAAGGTGGTGGGATAAATGAAAACTAATCATTACTTCCAAGTATGTTGCCTGAGGTACTTATTTGTTGTTCTTGACAATTTTTTTTTTAACAGTCCTGAAGATACAACTTATGAACAAGAAGCCAGATTGGTTAATTTTCCAGCCTTGTGGTAAGCACCTAACATTATTCAAAGGTATGAAATCTTTAATTCTCAGAAAACGTGGCAAGTAGAAAAAGTAAACCCATTATTATTTCCAAAATTCTTAAGCCATCTGATTTCAAATACATTTACAAATGAAAGTTTAACATATCTAGCTACAAATACATAAACCATAAGCATACAGCTGCATGGGTTTTCACAAAGAAAATACACTCATGTAACAGCATCACTGCAAACAAAGCTAGTGGAGGTGATGGAATTCCAGTTGAGCTATTTCAAATCCTGAAAGATGATGCTGTGAAAGTGCTGCACTGAATAT
>NW_011447915.1:0-624 GCF_000754665.1 Bison bison bison | reverse complement strand
GCAGGGTTTTGAGCAGAGAAGGGACGTGACTTGGACTTCAGAATGACCCCTCTGGCTGCTGTGTGGGGAACTGATGGGGAGCCAGAGCAGGTGCCAGTGGGCAGGAAGCTCGTATAGGCCTCCCACATGGCGGTCGCTAGCCCTCCCCCTCTACCTTTTCTGGTCTCGACTGTCCCCACCCTGGCCTTAGGCACAGGGCACTGGGAGGTCTCTGTCTCCCCCGACTGCACCCAGGCCCAGTGCTGAGGCGCCCTGCCCCTCCATCTCCCCGTTCACCCCAGAAATCCTTCTACAACCTGATGACGAGCGACAAGAAGTCAGAGCGCTTCTTCAAGGTGCTGCACGACCGCATGAAGCGAGCCCAGCAGGAGACCAAGTCCACGGTGGCCGTCAACATGAGCGACCTGGGCAGCCAGCCACGTGAGGACCGTGAGCAGGCAGACCTCACCTCCAAAGGTCAGGCTCAGGGGGCCCCAGGGATGTGGGCTGGGGCGGGAGACAAGGGCCGAGTTGTGAGCGTGGGAATGGAGGGTGAGGGTGAGGGTATGAGCGCTCCCAGCAGCCCCAGCCTCACCAGGCCTCACCCCGCAGGCCGCGTGGCCTCCTTCTCGATGCCCAGCTCCT
>NW_011447914.1:0-624 GCF_000754665.1 Bison bison bison | reverse complement strand
TTCATCCAATCTGGCATTTCACCTGATGTACTCTGCATAGAAGTTAAATAAGCACAGTGATAATATACAGATTTGTCTGATACAGGAGCACTGAAAGAGCTCCCAGGGGCCAAGGTTAAGACAACTTGAGCAACAACAAAAAAATAATATTGGATTATAATGTGAACAAAATAAATGCCCATGAATCTATACTAATATAAATGATTGAATACATAATATATAGCCGGGAAGAGACAGATCTCCTAGGTAGAAGAATTTCAAATAATTTATGCAGATACTCTGCCCTCAAGAGACTGGAGCATAACCTTCACTCCTTAAGTGTGAGCTGCATTAGTGATATCTTTCCAAAGATGACAGTATGGAAAGATGGGAAATGTAACTTCATAGGGAGAAACCTGATAAATGTCACCTCAGCCAGGTGATTACAGTCAACATCAACAATGATAAATCAGGTTGATAGTACGTACTACTGACATGATGTGAAGGAAATGGCATTTTGCCTCTGTGGTCTTCCTCTCCAAAATTCATAACTCAAGTCTAATTATGAGAGAAACATAAAGACAAACTCAGTAGAGGTACATTCTACAAAATATCTGACCAGTACTCTTCAAAACTGTCAAGATC
>NW_011447913.1:0-624 GCF_000754665.1 Bison bison bison | reverse complement strand
GTGTATACTGTACAGCTTGCATGAACGGTGGACTAGTGAATCACCATCAGTGAGCTGGAAAATGGCAGGTCTTTCCTTGATTCTAGAGGATTTTTTTTTAGCTGTGAATTAATTGAGAGCTTACCATGCCCCAGGCATTATACTAACTATGCACTGCTCATGAATTATCTCATTTAGTTCTGATTATGATCCTGTGTGGTAGGTCTTATTATTATTTCTAAGTCACATATGAGACAGCTGAGGCTTAGAGAAATTAAGCTTAAGATTGCCCAGCTTGGAAGTGACAGGGCTGGGTCTGGAACCCCGGATGTCCACTTTGGTGAACGCAAAACTAAAAGGGCACCTACATTTATTTCCCTGTTCATTGTGAAATTGAAAGTTTCTGTCATTCAGTCGTGTCTTTTGTGACCCCATGGACTGTAGCCCACCAGGCTCCTCTGTCCGTGGAATTCTCCAGACATGAATACTGGAGTGGACTGTCCTTCCCTTCTCCAAGGGATCTTCATGACCCAGAGATTGAACCTGGGTCTCCGGCACTGCAGGCAGATTCTCTACCGTCTGAGCCACCAGGGAATTTCTGGTTAATTTTCATACTCTTTACTCCCTGACTAAAAAAATTCTGTG
>NW_011447912.1:0-624 GCF_000754665.1 Bison bison bison | reverse complement strand
GGCTCCTCTGTCCACGGGATTCTCCAGGAAAGAATACTGGAGTGGGTTGCCATGCCCTCCTCCAGGGGACCTTCCAGACCCAGGGACTGAATCTGCGTCTCTTACACCCCCTGTGGGTTCTTTACCACTAATGCCACCTGGGAAGCCCCTCACCCCAGTTCTATAAACATATTCAAAGCTTATTACCTGATTCAGGTTATCTACCTAAATTCCAAAAACCCCACTCAGACTATTTTCAATTAATTTATTTGACGTGTATTTGATTCTTCATTCTTTTTACCTTCCTGACCAGTTCTGGTCATTTTAATGTCATTACGTTTAGCTCTGGTCAGAACTCTAATATCATTTCACTGAATTGTGAATTTCTGTACTTTGGCTGCCAGTCAAAACTTTAAAGTCAGAAACCATAAAAATCAAGAAAGCGTAATTTATAAGAAAGTGAATGTTGCAAACCATTATGTAGTTTCTTCTCCTTTGTAAATGTATAGTTGGATTCTTTACCAGCTGAGCCACCAGGGAAGCCCAAGAGAAAGGACACACCAGTTCTTATTGTACTTTCAGTTCAGTTCAGTTCAGTTCAGTTCAGTCGCTCAGTCGTGTCCGACTCTTTGCGACCCCATGAAT
>NW_011447911.1:0-624 GCF_000754665.1 Bison bison bison | reverse complement strand
GCAGGGTTTGCTGGTAGCTTGAAGCTGAGTCCCAGACATGGGCTCTGCCCCCCGTCCTGCAAACTCCCTCTCCCTCCCTCTGTCCCCAAATCTCCCTGCCTCCCTTCCTTCCCTCCCTCTCAAACTCAGCCTTCGACAGCTCTCTCCTTTCACACCCACTATCTCCCTTTGCCCACACCCTCTCTCTCCCCCCACTACCCCCCTCCCACCTTGCATCTCCCATCCTTCCACCTTCCCACTCCCCTCTCCCCCCTCCTCCTCCCTCTGCTGCCCCTGGAATAGGGAAGGAGTTCTCCTGTGTGGACTGCTGGAAAAATAGGACCAGAAGACAGAAGAGGCAGATCTAAAGAATCTGTGTGGGGCACGGTGTTTCTTTATTGGTTCCATGGCATGTCCCCTTTTAGACACCCTCTTAGTCACTGCAATACTGGGATTCCTTGATGCTTCAGGTGGGGTGTTCCTCTTGGGTGAGGGCTTGCTTCCCAAAGGTCCAGCTCTCAGGTTTGTCCCCAAAGTTGTTGGTAGATATCCCGTCTGTATTCTTTCCTCCCCCACACTGAAAACTGCCCCTCTCCCTGAGCTCCATGGCTCCACATCCCAGGCAAGGAGACCTGAAAGAGGTTC
>NW_011447910.1:0-624 GCF_000754665.1 Bison bison bison | reverse complement strand
GTGTGTGTGTGTGTGTGTGTGTGTGTGTGTGTGTGTGTAGGGAGATAGGTGTGGGAGGATTTACAAGTTGTCATTGTAAACTCATCAAGAAATAAATAGGAGATTTATAGCTCCAGGGCAATTAATTCTGCTGCTTTGCCCAGCATTATCTCAGTTCCGGGAACAAATACACCCCTATGATGGATTATAATCTTTAGGTATTTGGAATATAAAACAGCTCCTTGGGTTCCCTGTTGTGTTATGAGAAAACAATAACAGTTTAAAATGTAACCTACAGGCGGCCCTCCGGATGGTGTTAGCTCTCTTGCTATTGGCCTGTGATGTCCTTCAAAGAAAGTTAGTGAAACAGGTATTCTTCTCTATAATGGCGCTGGAAGAGAAAGTAGAATCTAAATGCTGGCACGGATCTTGACAATGGCAGCAGTAAAAGGTTTTATGTTAGATGGAAATATTCACTCTTTTCCCACCATTTAATCAGTAAAATCCAGATTCAATAGCCCAACCCTCCTGGGCAGAGGGCTTCCCTTGTGGCTCAGCTGGTAAAGAATCTGCCTCCAATGTGGGAGACCTGGGTTTGATCCCTGTGTTGGGAAGATCCCCTGGAGAAGGGAAAGGCTACCCACT
>NW_011447909.1:0-624 GCF_000754665.1 Bison bison bison | reverse complement strand
GATCAGTAGAAATCTCTAGGTGCAGCACCTAGAGATTTCTACTGATCATACCTATAAAGCTAGTAGTGAAAAAGTATGGCTTTTACAGTCAGTTCTTTCTGCCCAGGCTGATTTATCAGGAATTGCTGATGGAGATTTGAAATTCAACCCAGTCCTTGGTTAAGAGTTACTCCAAAAATTACATGATGGGAATTATTCCTTCAACAGACTAAAAAGTGATTTAAAAAAAACTGTAGCCTTATTTACTGTTGGGAAATGAACAAATAAACGTGACTCTTTACAATCCCATGGACCAGATCCAGCCAGGCTCCTCCATCCATGGAATTTTCCAGCAAGAATATTGAAGTGGGTTGGCATTTTCTCCTTCAGGGGATTCCTCCCAACCCAGAGATCGAGCCAGTGTCTCCTGCACTGCCAGGCAGATTCTTTACCACTGAGCCACCAGGGAAGCCCAAGATGTTCACAGTAAGATCTTTAAAGTAAAATCATCAAGTCATGTACTTTAAGTATGTACAGTTATATTTGTCAAGTATTCCTCAATAAAGCTGGAAAAAATAAAAGACTCAACTTAAAAAATTAAAAGCCAGATGAGAGCTTCCCTGGTGGCTCCATGGCAAATAATTC
>NW_011447908.1:0-624 GCF_000754665.1 Bison bison bison | reverse complement strand
TTATTTATATAACTAAATTTTAACTTCTATTTAAAGACTATTTATATGATTATTTATATAACTAACTTTTAACTTCTATTTTTTATTCTATCCTATAAATTGGGATAAACAAAAACTTTAAAACTTTTCTCCCTCTGTTTCTTTATCTAGGTCACACTGTTTGTCAAATAGTAATTACTCAAACATATTAACTGTTTTTAGTTTTGTTTTTTCTTGCATTTCAGAGTTCTATTTCTTTCCTTAATGGCAAGGATTTTTACTGAAATATTTTATTGGTCACTGGGAGAAGGATAGACTGTTACTAACTGTGAGGTGACACTGATTTGGATATTATTTTTCTTACATCCTTGCTGCATTCCAAGCTTTGCTTTATGCTATTGAAACTCCATTGTTGCTTATTTGAAGTTCCATCTGTTTCAGAATGTTGAGGAGAGTTTTGTGAAATTTGAAAACTTGACAATTTTACCTGGATAAAACCCAATGGCAAAGCAATTTTAAATAGCTATAGACTGATCTAATGACTGATGCTATCAGATCAGATCAGATCAGTCGCTCAGTCATGTCCGACTCTTTGAGACCCCATGAATCGCAGCATGCCAGGCCTCCCTATCCATCACCAACTCC
>NW_011447907.1:0-624 GCF_000754665.1 Bison bison bison | reverse complement strand
GCAGCCAGGATCCCCACCGCCCAGATGTAGAGAGCGGCAGGCCCGAAGTAACACCCCAGCACAACACCCCCTTTGTAGATGTCCACAGCCAGTGTTGAGTTATCGTCTGGGAAAAGGTGAGTGTGGGGACTGCTGCTGTTTTTACAGACTGCAACCTGGAACCAGAGCAGTTTAGGAACGACTTTTAATTTTGAGGTCAGGATTCAAATTAAGAAGACCTCCCCTACAGCTCACACACAGGTCATCTAAGAGACAGATGCTAAAGGCAAGAAACTGGACATGGATTCTGATGAGAGCAGAGACTGGCCACAAATATGAGAGGACACCCAGAATAGGAGCCCTTAGTCAAAGCAGAGACGGAAGTCAGAGGTCCTATGATGGGAAAAAAAGGAGTCATCAAAACCAGACTGGCAATCAGGAGTCACGAGGACAGAGAATTCAAAGTGACAAAACAGCCTGCCTAACCACAGATTCTGTTTTCTGTGTGTTGATTCCTCCCAACCTGTCATCACCAGTAGGACTGGCAAGCAGCCAGTAGTTGGTAAACAGGAAGGGAAAGGGGATGAGAAAGAGCAAACAGATGTGAAGCCACTAACAACAGCAAGAGGCAACCTTTGTCCGAGG
>NW_011447906.1:0-624 GCF_000754665.1 Bison bison bison | reverse complement strand
TTGGAATTGAGTAGCCCTGATAAGAGGGGACAGGATGGAATCTCCTATAACATCCCAGCAACCAGACCCTACTAGCTCCTGTGGAAGTAATGACAGCAATATTTAGTAGAATCACCCAATTTAATTTTGTGTTTAAATGTCTAGAATTGGTGAAATTTAATTAAATTGCATGTGGAGATAATGTAGTTTTGTATCATTGCATTTTTTCACGCAGTCCTGTTTCTCAGCTTTTTGGTTTACGGCCAAGTATTTCAGAGACTGTTTTTAGATCTGTTGGGGTAAAGGATCTATTGGAGAGAAAGCATGGATTGGCGCATGTCATTCACCAACCTAAAGGCCTTCAGTCTTTCTTGATTACTTCTAAAATGAAATCACTTAACACGGTGTCACCCTAAGTGGTGTGATCCTTGGTCCTTCACAGCTTTTCTGTCTCCCTCTCTCTCCCCTTCTCCCCTTTGTATTAGTAAAACCACCCTCTTTGGACTCAGACACACCTTATACCTCTGAGTTCTCTCTTCTCCTACCCAAGGAACTTTTCTTCATCTGTCAGAACCCAGCTCAGGTGATGATATTCTTCTGTGAAGCCTTTCTCAGTCCCAGTTCCCTCCCTGACAGTTTATTACC
>NW_011447905.1:0-624 GCF_000754665.1 Bison bison bison | reverse complement strand
CCCCATCACACACTGTGCCAGGCCCACACTCACACACACTCACATGCACACTCACAGTGACACACGCCCGCACACACTCAGGCACACAGCCCACTGACAGGTGACAGGTGCCAAAAGCAAGCCCTGGGAAGCGGCAGAGGCCCTCGTGGGTCAGAAGAGGGACAGATGGGGCAGCTTCGTGGACCGCAGAGCAGGGGCCCTTGGAAAAGGGGTTCTCCAGGAGGAGGAGATGCCCAGAGGGGCAGCGACGCCAGGGACCAGCCCCCACTAGAGGGTGCAGCTGCGACGCCAGGGACCAGCCCCCACTAGAGGATGCAGCTGGAAGAGGGTTGAACTTGGTGCCAGGTGAACCGAGGAGGCAGCTCACGGCTGGGGGCCGGTCTGGGGATTGCGGTCCTCAGGGCTGCCTCGTGGCCCTTGGGCTGGGGGTCTGGCTGGAGCCGTCTAATCGTGGAGCAGCAGCTGGGAGAGTCGAGAGGTCCCCGAGTCAGGCTGGCAGGAAACTCGCCCCCAGAGCAGTGGGGAACGTGCGCTGGCTCACACAGCTCTCCCGCAGGGCCTGCCCCAACTCTGAGAGGACCGGTCAGCTGGGAGCAAATGCCACCAAGAGGCTGGGGGGGTGGT
>NW_011447904.1:0-624 GCF_000754665.1 Bison bison bison | reverse complement strand
CTTATCTACCTTGGCTTCAATACCATACTGTCTTGATTACTGCAGGCTTATAACTCTTACAATCTGTAGTGTCAGTCCTCCAAGTTTATCCTTTTCAAAGTCACTTTGGAATTTTAAGTCATTTGTATTTCCATATGTATTTTAGAATGAGTTTTCAATTTTGACAAAAATCCCTGCTATAATTTGATTTGGAATTGTGTTTTATCCATAGACCCATAAGAGGAGAATTGACATCCTAACAATATCAAGTTTTCCAACTCATAAACACAGTATATGGATGCATTTATTTAGATATTCTTTAATTTTTTTAATAATGTTTTATAGTTTTTAATGTATAGATCATACATATCTTTTTTGCATATTTACTAAGTAGCTCATATTTTTGTTTCTAAATGGCTTTGATTTTTTATTTTAATTAACAAAAATTCATTGCAAATCCATAACACTATTGATCTTACATGTTATATAATCTTGCTGAACTCACTTCTTAAATAGTTCCCCCCCACCCGTTCGGTAGATATCACTAGATTTTCAAGGGCTTCAACAATAGCTCAGTTGGTAAAGAATCCACCAGTAATGCAGGAGACCCTGGTTCGATTCCCAGAGGGTTGAGAAGATCTGCTG
>NW_011447903.1:0-624 GCF_000754665.1 Bison bison bison | reverse complement strand
TCCAGGAGTTGGTGATGGACAGGGAGGCCTGGCGTGCTGCAGTTCATGAGGTCACAAAGAGTCAGACACGACTGAGCGACTGAACTGAACTGAACTGATATACTAAAAGTTTGTACATACTGTGTCTGAGACGCGAATCATACTTCTACTTGAGACGCGTTATGGGCACACCACCAATCCATGAGTCTGCAGTTGAGGGGAGAGATCAGGCTGGAAATGCACACATCATGGTTGATAGACGGTATTTAAAGTCATGAAGCTGGATAAAGTGGTAGAAAGACAGCAGCTTCCCGGGTTATGCCCTGACTCACAGTAGTATAAGGATGGGAGCCTAAGAAGACCCAGCAAGTGGAGTAAGTTCAGTTCAGTTGCTCAGTCGTGTCCGACTCTCTGCAACCCCATGGACTGCAACACGCCAGGCTTCCCTGTCCATCATCGACTCCCAGAGCTTGCTCAAACTCGTGTCCATCACATTGATGATGCCATCCAACCATCTCATCCTCTGTCATCCTCTTCTCCTGCCTTCAGTCTTTCCCAGCATCAGGGTCTTTTCCCATGAGTTGGTTCTTCACATCAGGTGGCCAAAGTATTGGAGCTTCAGCATCAGTCCTTCCAATGAATATT
>NW_011447902.1:0-624 GCF_000754665.1 Bison bison bison | reverse complement strand
TTCTTGCCTCTCTCTTCTACATTCTGATCTGTTTCTGGGCCCAAGCAGCAAACGGAAATCTTCTCTGGAAAAGATCCTCTAACCCTAAGCCTTCTTCCACTATTTCTTCTACACTATTAATACTCTTTTATGGGGTACAAACTGCCAAGTTTTTATTTTTGGTTTTTGTATTTTTCAATTCTACAAGTTCCAATTTGCTCTTTTAAAATAGGTTATACCACTTTTTAGTAAGTTTCCAGTTTTTCCTGGAGATATTTTCTTTCTTTCTGCACACATAAAGTTACGTGTGTGGAGAGAGTGCTTGTTTATACACATACTTTACACAGACAGCTTGACGGGGGTGTGAAGGACAGCTGCGCTACAATCTGTGCGTGGCGAGCTTGAGGCCTGAAGCTGGAGGGTCTGCTTCTGCTGTCTGTCCTCTCTTCTGGTTCCAGGAATTGCAGGCTGTTGGCTGGCTCCGTGACGCCTGCTGTCCTTAAAAACGTCCTTTGTGGGGAATCTCCAAGGCTTAGGATTAGGCTGTCTTTCCCAGAGAGAGCTTCCACTTGCTCCTTGGGCACACGACCTGTCTGGAGGCCCTTTAACCTGAATTCAGAGCATTGGGGTTCTGGGTGAACGCGG
>NW_011447901.1:0-624 GCF_000754665.1 Bison bison bison | reverse complement strand
TGACAAAATTTACTGACATTTTGTCAATGTATCTTTTTATCTTTGCTCCTTGTATCCATTGCTATATTCATATATTATTTTCCTTTATATTAAATTTGTCTGTAAGTTTTTCACAGGGATTAAAAAAGGAAACATTTTCAAGACACTAGAGAGAATAGATAGATTTTATACAATTGAATGACAGTTCTGCTGACAGCAACTTTTCATACACATTAATAGGAACCAAAATATAATAGACTGATCTATTTAAAGTCTTAAAGAAAATAGTTGTCAAGCTAGAATTCCATACCAAAGTAGACAATTATAATGAAGACAGAATAAATTTCAAACCTAATGAGAACATATTACTAACAATTCTTCCCTGTACCTATTCAACATCAGAGAAAATAAAACTAGAATGAAAGATTGTGCAAAAAGCACTAGTGAAAAAGAATCTAATAGTAGTTGTTTCTTTTTTTATTTAAGTTACCCTGCTAGTGACTCAATGTGTTTTTCTATATGAACACGAATACCTTTCCTTAATTGTAGAAAAATCTAAGCCATTGCATTTGTGTTCTCTTTTTTTGGTACCTAATTCACAATTTAAATCCCCCAAACAGTTTTTTTTTTTTTTAATTGTATTTT
>NW_011447900.1:0-624 GCF_000754665.1 Bison bison bison | reverse complement strand
TTAACCTTGAACTGTGCCATGGGCATAAATATGAAGTGTCAAGTGAAGACAGTATTCAAACTTCCTGTCCTTTGGATGCCTTTGTAAGATCCTAAAGGGCTGATTCCTGACCAAGTAGGGCAGGAAAGCCTGCATAATTGGGGAGATGCTTCAGTAAGAGCTGAAACACAGTGGAAAGAGGAAGAACTGGAATTCAAGAAGAGCTAATAGGGAATAAGAAGAAAAATAAGATGATAGGAAATATGTTTGAAGTGAGAAATAATTGATACTTGAATATGCTGCATGCAAAAGGGGAAAAAAGAAGCCCACAAAAGAGGTCTTAAAGAAATGTGGAAAAGCCCTGGAGATGAAATGTTATATAAATATTGCTAGTCAGTTATAATCAACCATGGCAAAGCCACATGTTTTGTAACTGAAAGAACTGACAAAGGCAAAACGACCGACTCAGCACTGGATAAAGGGAGTTGGGGGAAAGAGCATTTATTAATTGCCAAAAATTAAATAAATAAATGGAAGGAGACTGGTATTTAGGGTGGCTGAGGCAAAAATACAAGGAGATCATGGATGGCGTGAAAATGTTGAGAAAGTAGAATAAATGCTAGATCAAAAGAACTAGAAAACAAC
>NW_011447899.1:0-624 GCF_000754665.1 Bison bison bison | reverse complement strand
GAGGACCCCAGACATATTTTAGTGCCTTTTTTCTCCCCCAAGAGTAATGGTAGTTTTTATTTTTCTATCTTCTCAAAGACTGGAATTACAAGAGAAAAATCAGATTTTTAAATATGCAAAATGCAATCAATACATGAAATATGGAAAATATATAGTTCAGGCAGGAATCAAAGATGTGAAGATATTATGCATGCATTTATTCATTCACTTATAGAAGTGAAAACATCTTGTTCTTAATGCCTGGGAATAAGCCTTCAGAGATAAAGAAGATAAAGTTACTCTCAGGACTTGCTAGAGATAGGACACAAATGTGAATTGACAGCACAGGTTGAACACAACTGAAAAAAAACCCCCTCACAGTTGTACTTACATTAAAACTGCTCTAGAGATTGGTAAATTTGAGGATTTTTTTTAAAAAGGTTTTCTTCTTAATTACAAGTAACATAGGATGGCAGATACAGACTTAACTCAACCTCATGATCAAAAGACTATTCTTACAATAAATGTTAAGTGACAGAGATGTTCATAAAAGCCCAAATGAAATAAAACTGAGTTTAGGGTGATCCAAAATAAATGTAAGTTTTTTTTTTTTTTTAATGGGGTTTTTTTTTTTTTTTTTTATTT
>NW_011447898.1:0-624 GCF_000754665.1 Bison bison bison | reverse complement strand
TTCTTAAAAAAAAAAAAAAAAAAAAACACTTCATGTTATTACCACAAATTCGCTGGGTAAAGACTGCAGAGTTTGTGGAAAATCTCTGTTCAGTAAACAGATCCAGAATGCTGAACTATTACTTTAATAATTAGGATGAGGGAGTTGGGGTACCCGCAATGATTTTACCTCAGAGAAGGTAATTAAAAGAATTAAAACTTACTTGCCCTTTGGAGATGTCATTCACTTGGAGGCAAAACCCTCCATGGTCATCTTGGTAAAACACAGTGAGTCAGACAGCTCAGATATTTGAAAGAATTCTGCTGACTGGCAGTGGACTGAAGTCAATGCGGGAATATATGACTATCGACTAAATTTGCTTTCAGTAGAGATTGAAGGTGCTATATAGTAAATGTTTTTAACTGACTTCTGGGTTCTTGGATCCCTTTAAGTTTTTGTCTCATTACTTATTATAATCAAAATTAGGACATGCTTAGAAGGTAATCTTGATTTTCAAGCACCTCATTCAATTTGACAGTGATAGACTTTATTTTCTTGGGCTCCAAAATCACTGCAGATGGTGACTGCAGACATAAAATTAAAAGATGTTTACTCCTTGGAAGAAAAGCTATGACCAATCTAGAC
>NW_011447897.1:0-624 GCF_000754665.1 Bison bison bison | reverse complement strand
CTGGATGTTTGATGGCAAGGACCCTGTCTCCTCCTTCTGATCCACTAAAGCATTAGCACAGCCCCTTCAATACAGTGAGTGCTCAACGTTTATTTATGAAATTACTGAATATCTCACTGGGAAGTCTTTCAAGAAATGTTACGAGACACCATGACTTTACCTATATTATTATTTTGAATTTAGCAGGCATTTTGTGGTCTCTGGAGTCTCAATTTGGAAGATTCTAAAGCATACCATTAGATCTTATGACAAATGTCCACCCAGGACCTTGAGTGCTTAAACTTGAGGCAAAGTCCGTGTATTTCAGCTTATCTTCATGGTATCAAACCACTTAACAGAGTTCAGTGAGGTTCGAAGAATAAATGAACACAGGATCATGTAGTTTCCTCACCTGCCTTCCTGTTACCTGGATAGATGCACTTGCTTGGTTTTGGCTACAGCAGTCAGCCAGTCTTTTGATACCATTTACTATGCTAAGGCTGGTTTTGCTGACTCTTAAGTCCTGGGCATCAGTTGTTTTGGCAGATTCATGGATCTCCTTTTTGAGACTGGTCAGCATTTCAGATGGAGAAGGCAATGGCATCCCACTCCAGTACTCTTGCCTGGAAAATCCCATGGACAGAG
>NW_011447896.1:0-624 GCF_000754665.1 Bison bison bison | reverse complement strand
TTAGAAGCTAGACTGTGACGAGTCCTCAGTCCATATATTTGGACCCAAGTTCCCTTCCCAACATAGAAAACATGGTGCCCACTCTCTTGTACTGAGTTTGAAATTCTTCTGGCTCTTTTCTCTAAAAGACAGTTTCTGGTTGCAATGCAAGAACACGCCCCTGCCCAGTGGGAAGAGGCTGCACCCTCCCTGGCACATTCCTGCAGTTAGGAGAAGAGCCTGTGGCTGTGGGGGCTTCTTGAGTTTTTGGTGTGAATCAGTGCACAGTCGAAGAGCCTGAGACATGTTGGGTTTAAATCTGCTGGTGACCTTGTCGTGGGGGATGAACATCAAATGATCTAACATCATCTTTCACCCAACTGAGTTACTGAGGTTGCAGAGTTCTGGAGAAGGAAAAGTGATTAGTAGGTTTTATTTATTGACTTGATTAATTTTTCCTAAAACTTTGCAATTGATATAATTATGGAAAAGGGGAGTTTCCATAATTTCTAGAACCTTAGGAACAAAAGGCATATCCTATGCTTATTTAACTTTCATGCATTGGAGAAGGAAATGGCAACCCACTCCAGTGTTCTTGCCTGGAGAATCCCAGGGACGGGGGAGCCTGGTGGGCTGCCGTCTATG
>NW_011447895.1:0-624 GCF_000754665.1 Bison bison bison | reverse complement strand
TATTTAGCATTCTTCTACCATCTCTTGGAACCCCAAGTCTCTAGAACTCCTTTGGTTTCCAACAACCAGATCTTTTTCCTCATCTTCCTCACATCCACACTTTCTTGTATCCCATTCTGCTCCTCTAAGTGAGCTTAGGATACAGAAAACGATCCAGAGTTTGATGACATTATTATTCAACAAAGCATGGGGAAACACTTTGTTCTCTCAAATGGAGGGGACATTAAATATCTATGGAGAACAAGTTAGCAACAGCAGGTGATGTCATTTGGCCTAGCCACACTCTTTAATAGCACACTTTCAGGCATATGACAAGATATTAACACATGTATCAAACTGTTCGTGCAATACTGCTTCTAATACTAAAATATAGAAATTAACCCAAATGGCCAATAAAAAAGGGGGGTTGTTTTATAAAATTATGGCTTATCCACACAGTGGAGTAACCTGGCTTCCATAAAAGATCGATGAAGTTTCTTCATGTACTGACACGTAATGACATCTAAAGAAACCAATAACAGTGTATCATAGTCCCTGTACGGCTGTACTATTTGATTTTTTTTTTTTATGCAGAGGGAGTGGAGCACTGATTTTCCTTGCTATCTGATCTTTCAGTCTCAGAAG
>NW_011447894.1:0-624 GCF_000754665.1 Bison bison bison | reverse complement strand
TTAAATTATTTATATCCATAATGAATGTGATACAAACACACATTTATTTTTCCTTTAGCAGCATTGGGTTGTTTGTGTTTCTACTCAAGTGACTTATTCTGGAGCCCAAATTGAAGGAGTAGACCTTATTTGTTACAACCTGTTGTTGAATCAAAAAGGATGAGAAGTTGTAAAGGTACTTAATGATTCTTAAACTGTATGCTTAGGCTATTGAAAGTCACTTGGCCAGAGCAAGTTAAATGGCCAAGCACGAACAGATGAGATGGGGAAAAATCTCCTTCCTATAGAAAATCTACACAAGTCATGATGATGGGATGAGGGTAAGGAATCATGACAAGGATGATGGGCAAGTGAAAAAAATGGAAACATGAGTACCATCCACATGAAAGCAGGGATGTTGAAAGCAGGCCAACAATGTTTGATTTCTGTTTCCTTAACTAGCTGGATGACCTATAAAAACACTTCACTCCTTTATAATTCATTTCCCTCCTCTGCAAAAAGGGAAAACTGAAGGTTCTTATACAATAGGAGAGTTGGAAATACACAGAAGAACTTCAAAAAAGATCTTCACGACCCAGATAATCATGATGATGTGATCACTCACCTAGAGCCAGACATCCTGGA
>NW_011447893.1:0-624 GCF_000754665.1 Bison bison bison | reverse complement strand
ATGTCCAACTCTTTGCAACCCTGTGGATTGTAGCCCACCAGTCTCCTCTATCCATGGGATTGTCCAGGCAAGAATACTGGAGTGGGTTACTATGCCCTCCTCCAGGGGCTCTTTCCTACCTAGGGATTGAACCTGTGTCTCTTACATCACCTCTATTGGCAGGCAGATTATTTACCACTAGAGCCACCTTGGCAGCCCCCACAGGAACTAGTTATGCATTAGACAAATTGCAGTTCTCATTCACCAGCTCAGGGCAAGGTCAGGCTACTGAAAAGTAACAGTGATGCTTCTTCCAAGCGGATGTATGTTGCAGGTTTAATGCTTTTCTTTTCCACCTGTGACATGAGTGGGTTTACAGTTTCAGGATACAATAGACACTGAGAGCTGACATCCTCTTCATTTGTCACTAGCAGCAGACGTTGTCCAAAGTCGGGATCAAGATTCATCGTAGCCAGGAGCTGTTGACTGGGTCTGTTTATTACCAGTAAACTCTTTTTTTTTTTATTGTTAACATATTTTATTTATTTATTTATTTTTATCTTTCTTTTTTTTATTTTATTTTATTTTTAAACTTTAAAATATTGTATTAGTTTTGCCAAATATCGAAATGAATCCGCCACAGGT
>NW_011447892.1:0-624 GCF_000754665.1 Bison bison bison | reverse complement strand
GGGCTACACAGACTGCACCAGAAATGTCATAAATAACAAGCCCTATTTTTAAGAAAAGGCTATATTATACATTTGAATTTTAAAAAGAAAAAGTTGAGTGCTGGGTGCTGATTTGACATCAACCTACTACCTCCTGGCAGAGCGGCCCAGTGGAAAGAGCAGAAATAAACAGGACAGGCAGGCAGCCCTGTGTTCAAAGCCCAGCCTGGCCATGAATTGGCTGTGGGTGAACTTGAGAAAGTCACTTTACTTCTTCAAATGTCTGCATTTAACTCCAGAAAATGGAAATAATTATATCTACTTTTTAAGGTTACGTGAGGATGCAACAATCACTATCTCATGTAACACAGCATGTGGCACAAGACCCACCATCCATCTCTATGCCTGGAGCAGGCCCCTAACCTATACTGTTTTCATTTACAAAAGAAACAATACTTAACTACTCATTTGTCACAGCACATTTGCTTTATCATTATCTTCCAATGCTTAGAGGCATCTCAACTGTGGCTCCAGCAACCAACAAGACTTAACTTTTAATCCTAGCTGCACTGCACCCAGATAAGTAGACTCACACAAAATTTCTTAACCTTCCAAATGCAGTCCTTTCCCCTTGTTCTTCTAGTC